>NW_028327811.1:0-284415 GCF_031878675.1 Megascapheus bottae | reverse complement strand
TCACCTCCATTCTCCGACTTCACACCCCTCTAATTTGATATTCATACCTCCATTCTATGACTTCACAAACCTCCCTTCGGTGACTTCACAATACTCCATTCTATGACTTCACACATCTACATTCTATGACTTCACACACCTCAATTCTGACTCACACAACTCCATTCTGTGACTTCACAAAACTCCATTCTATGATTTCACATATCTCCATACTATGACTTCACACAACTCCATCTATGATTGCACACACCTCCATTCTGAGTTCACACACCTCCATTCTGTGACTTCACACACCTCCATTCTGACTTCACACACCTCCATTGTATGACTTCACACAACTCCATTCTGTGACTTCACACACCTCCATTCTATGACTTCACAAACTTCTATTGTGACGTCACACACCTCCATTCTATGAGTTCACACACCTCCATTCTATGACTTCACAGACCTCGAATCTGTGACTTCACTCACCTCCACTCTATGACTTCACACTTCTCCAGTCTATGACTTCCCACACCTAATTTCTGTGACTTCATCCACCTCCATTCTATGACTTCACACCTCCATTCTGACTTCACACACCTCCATTTTATGACTTCACACACCTCCATTCTGACTTCACACACCTCCATTCTGTGACTTCACACACCTCCATCCTATGATTTCACACACCTCCATTCTGTGACTTCACACACCTCCATTCTATGACTTCACACACCTCCATTCTATGACATCACACACCTACACTGTGACTTCACACACCTCCATTCTATGCGTTCACACACCTGCATTGTGACTTCACCCACCTCCATTCTATGACTTCACAAACCTCCATTCTGACCTCACACACCTCCATTTTGACTTCACACACCTAAATTCTGTGACTTCACACACCTCCATTCTATGATTTCACGCACCTCCATTCTATTACTTCACTCACCTCCATTCTATGACTTCACACACCTCCTTTCTGAGTTGACACACCTCCATTCTATGACTTCACACACCTCCAATCTGAATTCACACACCTCCATTCTATGACTTCACCCACCTCCATTCTATGACTTCACACACCTCCATTCTCCGACTTCACACCCCTCTAATTTGATTTCTCATACCTCCATTCTATGACTTCACAAACCTCCTTTCGGTGACTTCACAATACTCCATTCTATGACTTCACACACCTCCATTCTATGACTTCACAGATCTCGAATCTCTGACTTCACTCACCTCCACTCTATAACTTCACACTTCTCCATTCTATGACTTCCCACACCTAAGTTCTACGACTTCACCCACCTCCATTCTATGACTTCACACCTCGATTCTGACTTCACACACCTCCATTCTATGACTTCACACACCTCCATTCTGACTTCACACACCTCCATTCTGTGACTTCTCACACCTCGATTCTGTGACTTCACACAGCTCCAATCTGTGACTTCACACACTTCCATTCTATGACTTCACACACCTCCATTCTATGACTTCACACACATCCATTCTGTGACTTCACACCTCCATTCTGACTTCACACACCTCTATTCTGTGACTTCACACACCTCCATTCTATGACTTCACAAACTTCCATTGTGACGTCACAGACCTCCATAATATATGTTCACACACCTCCATTTTATGACTTCACTCACCTCCATTCTATGACTTCACACACCTCCAATCTGAATTCACACACCTCCATTCTATGACTTCACCCACCTCAATTCTATGACTTCACACACCTCCATTCTCCGACTTCACACCCCTCTAATTTGATTTCTCATACCTCCATTTTATGACTTCACAAACCTCCCTTTGGTGACTTCACAATACTCCATTCTATGACTTCACACATCTACATTCTATGACTTCATGCACCTCAATTCTGACTCACACAACTCCATTGTGTGACTTCACAAAACTCCATTCTATGATTTCACGTATCTCCATACTATGACTTCACACACCTCCATCTATGATTGCACATACCTCCATTCTGAGTTCACACACCTCCATTCTGTGACTTCACGCACCTCCATTCTGACTTCACACACCTCCATTGTATGACTTCACACACCTCCATTCTATGACTTCATACACCTCCATTCCATGACTTCACAAACTTCCATTGTGACGTCACACACCTCCATTCTATGAGTTCACACACCTCCATTCTATGACTTCACACACCTCCATTCTGACTTCACACACCTCTATTCTATGACTTCGAACACCTACATTCTGACTTCACACACCTCCATTCTATGACTTCACAGACCTCGAATCTGTGACTTCACTCACCTCCACTCTATGACGTCACACTTCTCCAGTCTATGACTTCCCACACCTAATTTCTATGACTTCACCCACCTCCATTCTATGACTTCACACCTCCATTCTGACTTCACACACCTCCATTCTATGACTTCACACACCTCCATTCTGACTTCACACACCTCCGTTCTGTGACTTCACACACCTCCATTCTATGTCTTCACACACCTACACTGTGACTTCACACACCTCCATTCTATGATTTCACACACCTAAATTCTGTGACTTCACACACCTCCATCCTATGATATTACACACCTCCGTTCTATGACTTCACTCACCTCCATTCTATGACTTCAAACACCTCCTTTCTGAGTTGACACATCTCCATTCTATGACTTCACACACCTCCAATCTGAATTCACACACCTCCATTCTATGACTTCACCCACCTCCATTCTATGACTTCACACACCTCCATTCTCCGACTTCACACCCCTCTAATTTGATTTCTCATACCTCCATTCTATGACTTCACAAACCTCCTTTCGGTGACTTCACAATACTCCATTCTATGACTTCACACACCTCCATTCTATGACTTCACAGACCTCGAATCTCTGACTTCACTCACCTCCACTCTATAACTTCACACTTCTCCATTCTATGACTTCCCACACCTAAGTTCTACGACTTCACCCACCTCCATTCTATGACTTCACACCTCGATTCTGACTTCACACACCTCCATTCTATGACTTCACACACCTCCATTCTGACTTCACATACCTCCATTCTGTGACTTCTCACACCTCGATTCTGTGACTTCACACAGCTCCAATCTGTGACTTCACACACTTCCATTCTATGACTTCACACACCTCCATTCTATGACTTCTCTCACCTCCATTCTGTGACTTCACACCTCCATTCTGACTTCACACACCTCCATTCTATGACTTCACACACCTCCATTCTATGACTTCACAAACTTCCATTGTGACGTCACAGACCTCCATAATATATGTTCACACACCTCCATTCTATGACTTCACTCACCTCCATTCTATGACTTCACACACCTCCAATCTGAATTCACACACCTCCATTCTATGACTTCACCCACCTCAATTCTATGACTTCACACACCTCCATTCTCCGACTTCACACCCCTCTATTTTGATTTCTCATACCTCCATTTTATGACTTCACAAACCTCCCTTTGGTGACTTCACAATACTCCATTCTATGACTTCACACATCTACATTCTATGACTTCATGCACCTCAATTCTGACTCACACAACTCCATTCTGTGACTTCACAAAACTCCATTCTATGATTTCACATATCTCCATACTATGACTTCACACACCTCCATCTATGATTGCACATACCTCCATTCTGAGTTCACACACCTCCATTCTGTGACTTCACACACCTCCATTCTGACTTCACACACCTCCATTGTATGACTTCACACACCTCCATTCTATGACTTCATACACCTCCATTCTATGACTTCACAAACTTCCATTGTGACGTCACACACCTCCATTCTATGAGTTCACACACCTCCATTCCATGACTTCACACAACTCCATTCTGACTTCACACACCTCTATTCTATGACTTCGAACACCTACATTCTGACTTCACACACCTCCATTCTATGACTTCACAGACCTCGAATCTGTGACTTCACTCACCTGCACTCTATGACTTCACACTTCTCCAGTCTATGACTTCCCACACCTAATTTCTATGACTTCACCCACCTCCATTCTATGACTTCACACCTCCATTCTGACTTCACACACCTCCATTCTATGACTTCACACACCTCCATTCTGACTTCACACACCTCCGTTCTGTGACTTCACACACCTCCATTCTATGATTTCACACACCTCCATTCTGTGACTTCACACACCTCCATTCTATGACATCACATACCTCCATTCTATGACTTCACACACCTACACTGTGACTTCACACACCTCCATTCTATGAGTTCACACACCTGCATTGTGACTTCACCCACCTATATTCTATGACTTCACAAACCTCCATTCTGACCTCACACACCTCCATTTTGACTTCACACACCTAAATTCTGTGACTTCACACACCTCCATCCTATGATATTACACACCTCCATTCTATGACTTCACTCACCTCCATTCTATGACTTCAAACACCTCCTTTCTGAGTTGACACATCTCCATTCTATGACTTCACACACCTCCAATCTGAATTCACACACCTCCATTCTATGACTTCACCCACCTCCATTCTATGACTTCACACACCTCCATTCTCCGACTTCACACCCCTCTAATTTGATTTCTCATACCTCCAATCTATGACTTCACAAACCTCCTTTTGGTGACTTCACAATACTCCATTCTATGACTTCACACACCTCCATTCTATGACTTCACAGATCTCGAGTCTGTGACTTCATTCACCTCCACTCTATAACTTCACACTTCTCCATTCTATGACTTCCCACACCTAAGTTCTATGATTTCACCCACCTCCATTCTATGACTTCACACCTCGATTCTGACTTCACACACCTCCATTCTATGACTTCACACACCTCCATTCTGACTTCACACACCTCCATTCTGTGACTTCTCACACCTCGATTCTGTGACTTCACACAGCTCCAATCTGTGACTTCACACACTTCCATTTTATGACTTCACACACCTCCATTCTATGACTTCCCTCACCTCCATTCTGTGACTTCACACCTCCATTCTGACTTCACACACCTCCATTCTGTGACTTCACACACCTCCATTCTATGACTTCACAAACTTCCATTGTGACGTCACAGACCTCCATAATATATGTTCACACACCTCCATTCTATGACTTCACTCACCTCCATTCTATGACTTCACACACCTCCAATCTGAATTCACACACCTCCATTCTATGACTTCACCCACCTCAATTCTATGACTTCACACACCTCCATTCTCCGACTTCACACCCCTCTAATTTGATTTCTCATACCTCCATTCTATGACTTCACAAACCTCCCTTTGGTGACTTCACAATACTCCATTCTATGACTTCACACATCTACATTCTATGACTTCAAGCACCTCAATTCTGACTCACACAACTCCATTCTGTGACTTCACAAAACTCCATTCTATGATTTCACATATCTCCATACTATGACTTCACACACCTCCATCTATGATTGCACACACCTCCATTCTGAGTTCACACACCTCCATTCTATGACTTCACAGACCTCGAATCTGTGACTTCACTCACCTCCACTCTATGACTTCACACTTCTCCAGTCTACGACTTCCCACACCTAATTTCTATGACTTCACCCACCTCCATTCTATGACTTCACACCTCCATTCTGACTTCACACACCTCGATTCTATGACTTCACACACCTCCATTCTGACTTCAAACACCTCCATTCTGTGACTTCACACACCTCCATTCTATGATTTCACACACCTCCATTCTGTGACTTCACACACCTCCATTCTATGACTTCACACACCTACACTGTTACTTCACACACCTCCATTCTATGAGTTCACACACCTGCATTGTGACTTCACCCACCTCCATTCTATGACTTCACACACCTCCATTCTGACCTCACACACCTCCATTCTGACTTCACACACCTAAATTCTGTGACTTCACACACCTCCATTCTATGATTTCACACACCTCCATTCTATGACTTCACACACCTCCTTTCTGAGTTGACACACCTCCATTCTATGACTTCACACACCTCCAATCTGAATTCACACCTCCATTCTATGACTTCCCCCACCTCCATTCTATGACTTCACACACCTCCATTCACCGACTCCACACCCCTCTAATTTGATTTCTCATACCTCCATTCTATGACTTCACAACCCTTCCTTCGGTGACTTCACAATACTCCATTCTATGACTTCACACACCTCCATTCTACGACTTCACAGACCTCGAATCTGTGACTTCACTCACCTCCACTCTCTGAGTTCACACTTCTCCATTCTATGACTTCCCACACCTAAGTTCTATGACTGCACCCACCTCCATTGTATGACTTCACACCTCCATTCTGACTTCACACACCTCCACTCTATGACTTCACACACCTCCATTCTGACTTCACACACCTCCATTCTGTGACCTCACACAACTCCATTCTGTGACGTCACACACCTCCATTCTGAGTTCACACAACTCCATTCTGTGACTTCTCACACCTCGATTCTTTGACTTCACACACCTCCAATCTGTGACTTCACACACTTCCATTCTATGACTTCACACACCTCCATTCTATGACTTCACAAACCTCCATTCTGTGACTTCACACACCTCCATTCTATGACCTCACACACCCTCATTCTATGATTTCACACACCTCCATTCTATGACTTCACACATCCATTTTGATTTCACACACCTCCAATATATGTCTTCAAACACCTCCAATTCTGTGACTTCACACACCTCCATTCTATGACTTCATACCGTCCATTCTATGACTTCACACACCTCCATTTTGTGACTTTACACACCTCCATTCTGGGTTCACACACCTCCATTCTGTGACTTCACACTCCTGCAATCTGTGACTTCCCACACCTCCATTCTGTGACTTCACACACCTCCATTCTATGACTTCAAACACCTTCATTCTTACTTCACAAACACCCATTCTATGACTTCAAACACATCCATTGTGACTACACACACCTCCATTCTATGAGTTCACACACATCCATTCTGACTTCACACACCTCCATACTATGACTTCACACACCTCCATTCTGAATTCACACAGCTCAATTCTGTGACTTCACAAAATTCCATTCTGACTTCACACACCTCCATTATATGAATTCACACACCTCCATTCTGTGACTTCACACACTTCCATTGTGACGTCACACACCTCCATTCTATGAGTTCACACACCTCCATTCTATGACTTCACACACCTCCATTCTGACTTCACAAACCTCTATTCTATGACTTCGCCCACCTCCATTCTGACATCACACACGTCCAATCTATGACTTCAGAGACCTCGAATCTGTGACTTCACTCACCTCCACTCTATGACTTCACACTCCTCCATTCTATGACTTCCCACACCTCCTTTCTATGAATTCACCCACGTTCATTCTGTGACTTCACACCTCGATTCTGACTTCACACACTTCCATTCAGTAACTTCACACACCTCCATTTAATGACTTCACACACCTAAATTCTATGACTTCACACACCTTCATTCTTACTTCAGAAACATCCATTCTATGTCCTCACACACCTCCATCTATGACTTCACAAACCTCCATTCTGTGACTTCACACACCTCCATACTGAGTTCACAAAACTCCATTCGGTGACTTAACACACCTCCATTCTGACTTCACACACGTTCATTCTATGACTTCACACAATTCCATTCTATGACTTCACAAACCTCCATTCTGTGACTTCACACACCTCCATTCTGTGTTCACACACCTCCATTCTGTGACTTCACACACCTCCATTCTATGACTTCACACACCTACATTCTATGACTTCACACATCCATTTTGACTTCACACACCTCCAATATATGACTTCAAACAGCTCAATTCTCTGACTTCACACACCTCCATTATATGACTTTAAACCCGTCCATTCAGTGACTTCACACACCTCCATTCTATGACTTCATACACCTCCATTCTATGACTTCACCCACCTCCATTCTATGACTTCACACACCTCCATTCTCCGACTTCACACCCCTCTAATTTTATTTCTCATACCTCCATTCTATGACTTCACAAACGTCCCTTCGGTGACTTCACAATACTCCATTCTATGACTTCACACATCTACATTCTATGACTTCACACACCTCCATTCTGAGTTCACACACCTCCATTCTGTGACTTCACACACCTCCATCCTGACTTCACACACCTCCATTGTATGACTTCACACACCTCCATTCTGTGACTTCACACACATCCATTCTATGACTCCACAAACTTCCATTGGGACGTCACACACCTCCATTCTATGAGTTCACACACCTCCATTCTATGACTTCACACACCTAATTTCTATGACTTCACCCACCTACATTCTATGACTTCACACCTCCATTCTGACTTCACACACCTCAATTCTGTGACTTCACACACCTCCATTCTATGAATTCACAAACTACCATTGTGACGTCACACACCTCCATTCTATGAGTTCACACACCTCCATTCTATGACTTCACTCACCTCCATTCTATGACTTCACACACCTCCTTTCTGAGTTGACACACCTCCATTCTATGACTTCACACACCTCCAATCTGAATTCACACACCTCCATTCTATGACTTCACCCACCTCCATTCTATGACTTCACACACCTCCATTCTCCGACTTCACACCCCTCTAATTTGATTTCTCATACCTCCATTCTATGACTTCACAAAGCTCCCTTCGGTGACTTCACAATACTCCATTCTATGACTTCACACATCTACATTCTATGACTTCACACACCTCCATTCTGACTTCACACACCTCCATTCTGACTTCACACACCTAAATTCTGTGACTTCACACATCTCCATTCTATGATTTTACACACCTCCAATCTATGACTTCACTCACCTCCGTTCTATGACTTCACTCACCTCCTTTCTGATTTGACACACCTCCATTCTATGACTTCACAAACCTCCAATCTGAATTCACACACCTCCATTCTATGACTTCACCCACCTCCATTCTATGACTTCACACACCTCCATTCTCCGACTTCACACCCCTCTAATTTGATTTCTCATACCTCCATAATACGACTTCACAAACCTCCCTTCGGTGACTTCACAATACTCCATTCTATGACTTCACACATCTACATTCTATGACTTCACACACCTCAATTCTGACTCACACAACTCCATTCTGTGACTTCACAAAACTCCATTCTATGATTTCACATATCTCCATACTATGACTTCACACACCTCCATCGATGACTTCACACACCTCCATTCTGAGTTCACACACCTCCATTCTGTGACTTCACACACCTCCATTCTGCCTTCACACACCTCCATTGTATAACTTCACACACCTCTATTCTGTGACTTCACACACCTCCATTCTATAACTTCACAAACTTCCATTGTGACGTCACACACCTCCATTCTATGAGTTCACACACCTCCATTCTATGACTTCACACACCTCCATTCTGACTTCACACACCTCTATTCTATGACTTCGAACACCTCCATTCTGACTTCACACACATCCATTCTATGACTTCACAGACCTCGAATCTGTGACTTCACTCACCTCCACTCTATGACTTCACACATCCATTTTGATTTCACACACCTCCATTCTATGACTTCACACACTTCCATTCTATGACTTCACACACCTCCATTTTGTGACTTTACACACCTCCATTCTGGGTTCACACACCTCCATTCTGTGACTTCACACTCCTGCAATCTGTGACTTCCCACACCTCCATTCTGTGACTTCACACACCTCCATTCTATGACTTCACACACCTTCATTCTTACTTCACAAACACCCATTCTATGACTTCACACACCTCCATTCTATGACTTCACACACCTCCATTCTGTGACTTCACACACCTCCATTCTATGACTTCACACACCTACATTGTGACTACACACACCTCCATTCTATGAGTTCACACACCCCCATTCTGACTTCACACACCTCCATTGTATGACTTCACACATATCGATTTTGAATTCACACAGCTCAATTCTGTGACTTCACAAAATTCCATTCTGACTTCACACACCTCCATTGTATGAATTCACACACCTCCATTCTGTGACTTCACACACTTCCATTGTGACGTCACACACCTCCATTCTATGAGTTCACACACCTCCATTCTGTGACTTCACACACCTCCATTCTGACTTCAGAAACCTCTATTCTATGACTTCGCACACCTCCATTCTGACATCACACCCCTCCAATCTATGCCTTCACAGGCCTCGAATCTGTGACTTCACTCACCTCCCCTCTATGTCTTCACACTCCTCCATTCTATGACTTCCCACACCTCCTTTCTATGACTTCACCCACGTTCATTCTATGACTTCACACCTCGATTCTGACTTCACACACTTCCATTCAGTGACTTCACACACCTTCATTCAATGACTTCACACACCTCCATTCTATGACTTCACACACCTTCATTCTTACTTCAGAAACATCCATTCTATGACCTCACACACCTCCATCTATGACTTCACAAACCTCCATTCTGTGACTTCACACACCTCCATACTGAGTTCACAAAACTCCATTCGGTGACTTAACACACCTCCATTCTGACTTCACACACGTCCATTCTATGACTTCACACACTTCCATTCTATGACTTCACAAACCTCCATTCTGTGACTTCACACACCTCCATTCTGTGACTTCACACACCTACATTCTATGACTTCACACACCTACATTCTATGACTTCAAACATCCATTTTGACTTCACACACCTCCAATATATGACTTCAAACAGCTCAATTCTCTGACTTCACACACCTCCATTCTATGACATTAAACCCGTCCATTCAGTGACTTCACACACCTCCATTCTATGACTTCACACACCTCCATTCTCTGACTTCACACCCCTCTATTTTGATTTCTCATACCTCCATTCTATGACTTCACAAACGTCCCTTCGGTGACTTCACAATACTCCATTCTATGACTTCACACATCTACATTCTATGACTACACACACCTCAATTCTGACTCACACAACTCCATTCTGTGACTTCACAACACTCCATTCTATGATTTCACATATCTCCATACTATGACTTTACACACCTCCAACTATGACTTCACACACCTCCATTCTGAGTTCACACACCTCCATTCTGTGACTTCACACACCTCCATTCTGACTTCACACACATCCATTGTATGACTTCACACACCTCCATTCTCTGACTTCACACACCTCCATTCTATGACTTCACAAACTTCCATTGTGACGTCACACACCTCCATTCTATGAGTTCACACACCTCCATTCTATGACTTCACACACCTAATTTCTATGACTTCACCCACCTCCATTCTATGACTTCACACCTCCATTCTGACTTCACACACCTCAATTCTGTAACTTCACACACCTCCATTCTATGACTTCACAAACTACCATTGTGACATCACACACCTCCATTCTATGAGTTCACACACCTCCATTCTATGACTTCACTCACCTCCATTCTATGACTTCACACACCTCCTTTCTGAGTTGACACACCTCCATTCTATGACTTCACAAACCTCCAATCTGAATTCACACACCTCCATTCTATGACTTCACCCACCTCCATTCTATGACTTCACACACCTCCATTCTCCGACTTCACACCCCTCTAAATTGATTTCTCATACCTCCATTCTGTGACTTCACAAACCTTCCTTCGTTGACTTCACAATACTCCATTCTATGACTTCACACATCTACATTCTATGACTTCACACACCTCAATTGTGACTCACACAACTCCATTCTGTGACTTCACAAAACTCCATTCTATGATTTCACATATCTCCATACTATGACTTCACACACCTCCATCTATTACTTCACACACCGCCATTCTGAGCTCACAAACCTCCATTCTTTGACTTCACACACCTCCATTCTGACTTCACACACCTCCATTGTATGACTTCACACACCTCCAATCTGTGACTTCACACACCTCCATTCTATGACTTCACAAACTTCCATTGTGACGTCACAAACCTCCATTCTATGAGTGCACATACCTCCATTCTATGACTTCACACACCTCCATTTACTTCACACACCTCTATTCTACGACTTCGTACACCTACATTCTGACTTCACACACCTCCATTCTATGACTTCACAGACCTCGAATCTGTGACTTCACTCACCTCCACTCTATGACTTCACACTTTATCCATTCTTTGACTTCCCACACCTAATTTCTATGACTTCACCCACCTCCATTCTATGACTTCACACCTCTATTCTGACCTCACATCTCCATTCTCTGACTTCACACACCTCAATTCTGACTTCACACACCTCCATTCTGTGACTACCACACACCTCCATTCTATGATTACACACACCTCCATTCTGTGACTTCACACACCTCCATTCTATGACTTAACACACCTCCATTCTGTGACTTCACACACCTCCATTCTATGACTTCACACACCTCCATTCTATGACTTCACACACCTACATTGTGACTTCACACACCTCCATTCTATGAGTTCACACACCTGCATTGTGACTTCACACACCTCCATTCTATGACTTCAAACACCTCCATTCTGACCTCACACACCTCCATTCTGACTTCACACACCTAAATTCTGTGACTTCAGACACCTCCATTCTATGATTTCACACACCTCCATTCTATGACTTCACTCACCTCCATTCTATGACTTCACACACCTCCTTTCTGAGTTGACACACCTCCATTCTATGATTCACAAACCTCCAATCTGAATTCACACACCTCCATTCTATGACTTCACCCACCTCCATTCTATGACTTCACACACCTCCATTCTCCGACTTCACACCCCTCTAATTTGATTTCTCATACCTCCATAATATGACTTCACAAACCTCCCTTCGGTGACTTCACAATACTCCATTCTATGACTTCACACATCTACATTCTATGACTTCACACACCTCAATTCTGACTCACACAACTCCATTCTGTGACTTCACAAAACTCCATTCTATGATTTCACATATCTCCATACTAGACTTCACACACCTCCATCTATGACTTCACACACCTCCATTCTGAGTTCACACACCTCCATTCTGTGACTTCACACACCTCCATTCTGACTTCACACACCTCCATTGTATAACTTCACACACCTCTATTCTGTGACTTCACACACCTCCATTCTATGACTTCACAAACTTCCATTGTGACGTCACACACCTCCATTCTATGAGTTCACACACCTCCATTCTATGACTTCACACACCTCCATTCTGACTTCACACACCTCTATCCTATGACTTCGAACACCTACATTCTGACTTCACACACATCCATTCTATGACTTCACAGACCTCGAATCTGTGACTTCACTCATCTCAACTCTATGACTTCACACATCCATTTTGATTTCACACACCTCCAATATACGTCTTCAAACACCTCAATTCTGTGACTTCACACACCTCCATTCTATGATTTCATACCGTCCATTCTGTGACTTCACACACCTCCATTCTATGACTTCACACACTTCCATTCTATGACTTCACACACCTCCATTTTGTGACTTTACACACCTCCATTCTGGGTTCACACACCTCCATTCTGTGACTTCACACTCCTGCAATCTGTGACTTCCCACACCTCCATTCTGTGACTTCACACACCTCCATTCTATGACTTCAAACACCTTCATTCTTACTTCACAAACACCCATTCTATGACTTCAAACACATCCATTGTGACTACACACACCTCCATTCTATGAGTTCACACACATCCATTCTGACTTCACACACCTCCATACTATGACTTCACACACCTCCATTCTGAATTCACACAGCTCAATTCTGTGACTTCACACACCTCCATTCTGACTTCACACACCTCCATTATATGAATTCACACACCTCCATTCTGTGACTTCACACACTTCCATTGTGACGTCACACACCTCCATTCTATGAGTTCACACACCTCCATTCTATGACTTCACACACCTCCATTCTGACTTCACAAACCTCTATTCTATGACTTCGCCCACCTCCATTCTGACATCACACACGTCCAATCTATGACTTCAGAGACCTCGAATCTGTGACTTCACTCACCTCCACTCTATGACTTCACACTCCTCCATTCTATGACTTCCCACACCTCCTTTCTATGAATTCACCCACGTTCATTCTGTGACTTCACACCTCGATTCTGACTTCACACACTTCCATTCAGTAACTTCACACACCTCCATTTAATGACTTCACACACCTAAATTCTATGACTTCACACACCTTCATTCTTACTTCAGAAACATCCATTCTATGTCCTCACACACCTCCATCTATGACTTCACAAACCTCCATTCTGTGACTTCACACACGTTCATTCTATGACTTCACACAATTCCATTCTATGACTTCACAAACCTCCATTCTGTGACTTCACACACCTCCATTCTGTGTTCACACACCTCCATTCTGTGACTTCACACACCTCCATTCTATGACTTCACACACCTACATTCTATGACTTCACACATCCATTTTGACTTCACACACCTCCAATATATGACTTCAAACAGCTCAATTCTCTGACTTCACACACCTCCATTCTATGACTTTAAACCCGTCCATTCAGTGGCTTCACACACCTCCATTCTATGACTTCATACACCTCCATTCTATGACTTCACCCACCTCCATTCTATGACTTCACACACCTCCATTCTCCGACTTCACACCCCTCTAATTTTATTTCTCATACCTCCATTCTATGACTTCACAAACGTCCCTTCAGTGACTTCACAATACTCCATTCTATGACTTCACACATCTACATTCTATGACTTCACACACCTCAATTCTGACTCACACAACTCTATTCTGTGACTTCACAAAGCTCCATTCTATGATTTCACATATCTCCATACTATGACTTTACAAACCTCCATCTATTACTTCACAGACCTCCATTCTGAGTTCACACACCTCCATTCTGTGACTTCACACACCTCCATCCTGACTTCACACACCTCCATTGTATGACTTCACACACCTCCATTCTGTGACTTCACACACATCCATTCTATGACTCCACAAACTTCCATTGTGACGTCACACACCTCCATTCTATTAGTTCACACACCTCCATTCTATGACTTCACACACCTAATTTCTATGACTTCACCCACCTACATTCTATGACTTCACACCTCCATTCTGACTTCACACACCTCAATTCTGTGACTTCACACACCTCCATTCTATGAATTCACAAACTACCATTGTGACGTCACACACCTCCATTCTATGAGTTCACACACCTCCATTCTATGACTTCACTCACCTCCATTTTATGACTTCACACACCTCCTTTCTGAGTTGACACACCTCCATTCTATGACTTCACACACCTCCAATCTGAATTCACACACCTCCATTCTATGACTTCACCCACCTCCATTCTATGACTTCACACACCTCCATTCTCCGACTTCACACCCCTCTAATTTGATTTCTTATACCTCCATTCTATGACTTCACAAAGCTCCCTTCGGTGACTTCACAATACTCCATTCTATGACTTCACACATCTACATTCTATGACTTCACACACCTCCATTCTGACTTCACACACCTCCATTCTGACTTCACACACCTAAATTCTGTGACTTCACACATCTCCATTCTATGATTTCACACACCTCCATTCTATGACTTCACTCACCTCCATTCTATGACTTCACTCACCTCCTTTCTGATTTGACACACCTCCATTCTATGACTTCACAAACCTCCAATCTGAATTCACACACCTCCATTCTATGACTTCACCCACCTCCATTCTATGACTTCACACACCTCCATTCTCCGACTTCACACCCCTCTAATTTGATTTCTCATACCTCCATAATACGACTTCACAAACCTCCCTTCGGTGACTTCACAATACTCCATTCTATGACTTCACACATCTACATTCTATGACTTCACAAACCTCAATTCTGACTCACACAACTCCATTCTGTGACTTCACAAAACTCCATTCTATGATTTCACATATCTCCATACTATGACTTCACACACCTCCATCGATGACTTCACACACCTCCATTCTGAGTTCACACACCTCCATTCTGTGACTTCACACACCTCCATTCTGCCTTCACACACCTCCATTGTATAACTTCACACACCTCTATTCTGTGACTTCACACACCTCCATTCTATAACTTCACAAACTTCCATTGTGACGTCACACACCTCCATTCTATGAGTTCACACACCTCCATTCTATGACTTCACACACCTCCATTCTGACTTCACACACCTCTATTCTATGACTTCGAACACCTACATTCTGACTTCACACACATCCATTCTATGACTTCACAGACCTCGAATCTGTGACTTCACTCACCTCCACTCTATGACTTCACACATCCATTTTGATTTCACACACCTCCAATATACGTCTTCAAACACCTCAATTCTGTGACTTCACACACCTCCATTCTATGACTTCATACTGTCCATTCTGTGACTTCACACACCTCCATTCTATGACTTCACACACTTCCATTCTATGACTTCACACACCTCCATTTTGTGACTTTACACACCTCCATTCTGGGTTCACACACCTCCATTCTGTGACTTCACACTCCTGCAATCTGTGACTTCCCACACCTCCATTCTGTGACTTCACACACCTCCACTCTATGACTTCACACACCTTCATTCTTACTTCACAAACACCCATTCTATGACTTCACACACCTCCATTCTATGACTTCACACACCTCCATTCTGTGACTTCACACACCTCCATTCTATGACTTCACACACCTCCATTGTGACTACACACACCTCCATTCTATGAGTTCACACACCCCCATTCTGACTTCACACACCTCCATTCTATGACTTCACACACCTCGATTTTGAATTCACACAGCTCAATTCTGTGACTTCACAAAATTCCATTCTGACTTCACACACCTCCATTGTATGAATTCACACACCTCCATTCTGTGACTTCACACACTTCCATTGTGACGTCACACACCTCCATTCTATGAGTTCACACACCTCCATTCTGTGACTTCACACACCTCCATTCTGACTTCACAAACCTCTATTCTATGACTTCGCACACCTCCATTCTGACATCACACACCTCCAATCTATGCCTTCACAGGCCACGAATCTGTGACTTCACTCACCTCCCCTCTATGTCTTCACACTCCTCCATTCTATGACTTCCCACACCTCCTTTCTATGACTTCACCCACGTTCATTCTATGACTTCACACCTCGATTCTGACTTCACACACTTCCATTCAGTGACTTCACACACCTTCATTCAATGACTTCACACACCTCTATTCTATGACTTCACACACCTTCATTCTTACTTCAGAAACATCCATTCTATGACCTCACACACCTCCATCTATGACTTCACAAACCTCCATTCTGTGACTTCACACACCTCCATACTGAGTTCACAAAACTCCATTCGGTGACTTAACACACCTCCATTCTGACTTCACACACGTCCATTCTATGACTTCACACACTTCCATTCTATGACTTCACAAACCTCCATTCTGTGACTTAACACCCCTCCATTCTGTGACTTCACACACCTACATTCTATGACTTCACACACCTACATTCTATGACTTCACATATCCATTTTGACTTCACACACCTCCAATATATGACTTCAAACAGCTCAATTCTCTGACTTCACACACCTCCATTCTATGACATTAAACCCGTCCATTCAGTGACTTCACACACCTCTATTCTATGACTTAACACACCTCCATTCTCTGACTTCACACCCCTCTATTTTGATTTCTCATACCTCCATTCTATGACTTCACAAACGTCCCTTCGGTGACTTCACAATACTCCATTCTATGACTTCACACATCTACATTCTATGACTACACACACCTCAATTCTGACTCACACAACTCCATTCTGTGACTTCACAACACTCCATTCTATGATTTCACATATCTCCATACTATGACTTTACACACCTCCAACTATGCCTTCACACACCTCCATTCTGAGTTCACACACCTCCATTCTGTGACTTCACACACCTCCATTCTGACTTCACACACCTCCATTGTATGACTTCACACACCTCCATTCTCTGACTTCACACACCTCCATTCTATGACTTCACAAACTTCCATTGTGACGTCACACACCTCCAGTCTATGAGTTCACACACCTCCATTCTATGACTTCACACACCTAATTTCTATGACTTCACCCACCTCCATTCTATGACTTCACACCTCCATTCTGACTTCACACCTCAATTCTGTAACTTCACACACCTCCATTCTATGACTTCACAAACTACCATTGTGACATCACACACCTCCATTCTATGAGTTCACACACCTCCATTCTATGACTTCACTCACCTCCATTCTATGACTTCACACACCTCCTTTCTGAGTTGACACACCTCCATTCTATGACTTCACAAACCTCCAATCTGAATTCACACACCTCCATTCTATGACTTCACCCACCTCCATTCTATGACTTCACACACCTCCATTCTCCGACTTCACACCCCTCTAAATTGATTTCTCATACCTCCATTCTGTGACTTCACAAACCTTCCTTCGGTGACTTCACAATACTCCATTCTATGACTTCACGCATCTACATTCTATGACTTCAAACACCTCAATTCTGACTCACACAACTCCATTCTGTGACTTCACAAAACTCCATTCTATGATTTCACATATCTCCATACTATGACTTCACACACCTCCATCTATTACTTCACACACCGCCATTCTGAGCTCTCAAACCTCCATTCTTTGACTTCACACACCTCCATTCTGACTTCACACACCTCCATTGTATGACTTCACACACCTCCAATCTGTGACTTCACACACCTCCATTCTATGACTTCACAAACTTCCATTGTGACGTCACAAACCTCCATTCTATGAGTGCACATACCTCCATTCTATGACTTCACACACCTCCATTCTGACTTCACACACCTCTATTCTACGACTTCGTACACCTACATTCTGACTTCACACACCTCCATTCTATGACTTCACAGACCTCGAATCTGTGACTTCACTCACCTCCACTCTATGACTTCACACTTCTCCATTCTTTGACTTCCCACACCTAATTTCTATGACTTCACCCACCTCCATTCTATGACTTCACACCTCTATTCTGACCTCACACATCTCCATTCTCTGACTTCACACACCTCAATTCTGACTTCACACACCTCCATTCTGTGACTCCACACACCTCCATTCTATGATTTCACACACCTCCATTCTGTGACTTCACACACCTCCATTCTATGACTTAACACACCTCCATTCTGTGACTTCACACACCTCCATTCTATGACTTCACACACCTCCATTCTATGACTTCACACACCTACATTGTGACTTCACACACCTCCATTCTATGAGTTCACACACCTGCATTGTGACTTCACACACCTCCATTCTATGACTTCAAACACCTCCATTCTGACCTCACACACCTCCATTCTGACTTCACACACCTAAATTCTGTGACTTCACACACCTCCATTCTATGATTTCACACACCTCCATTCTATGACTTCACTCACCTCCATTCTATGACTTCACACACCTCCTTTCTGAGTTGACACACCACCATTCTATGATTCACAAACCTCCAATCTGAATTCACACACCTCCATTCTATGACTTCACACACCTCCATTCTATGACTTCACACACCTACATTCTCCGACTTCACACCCCTCTAATTTGATTTCTCATACCTCCATAATATGACTTCACAAACCTCCCTTCGGTGACTTCACAATACTCCATTCTATGACTTCACACATCTATATTCTATGACTTCACACACCTCAATTCTGACTCACACAACTCCATTCTGTGACTTCACAAAACTCCATTCTATGATTTCACATATCTCCATACTATGACTTCACACACCTCCATCTATGACTTCACACACCTCCATTCTGAGTTCACACACCTCCATTCTGTGACTTCACACACCTCCATTCTGACTTCACACACCTCCATTGTATGACCTCACACACCTCCATTCTATGACTTCGCACACCTGCATTGTGACTTTACACACCTCCATTCTATGAGTTCACACACCTCCATTCTGACTTCACACACCTCCATTCTGTGACTTCACATATCTCCATTCTGACTTCACACACCTCCATTCTATGACTTCACACAACTCCATCTGACTTCACACACCTCCATTCCATGACTTCACACACCTCCATTCGATGAATTCACACACCTCCATTCTTTGACTTCATGCACCTCCATTCTATGAGTTCACACACCTCCATTCTGTGACTTCACACACCTTTATTGTTTGACTTCACACACCTCCATTCTTTGACTTCACACACCTCCATTCCATGACTTCACACACCTCCATTCTATGAGTTCACACACCTCCATTCTATGAGTTCACACACCTCCATTTTGACTTCACACACCTCCATTCTTTGACTTCATACACCTACATTTTCACTTCAGAAACATCCATTCTATGACTTCACGCACCTCCATTCTATGACTTCACAAACCTTCGTTCTGTGACCACACACCTCCATTCTGAGTTCCCACACCTCCATTCTGTGACTTCACCCACCTCCATCCTGATTTCACACACCTCCATTCTGACTTCACAAACCTCAATTCTTTGACTTCACACACCTCCATTCTATGATTTCACACACTTCCATTCTATGAATTCACACACCTCCATTCTATGACTTCACTCACCTCATTTCTGAGTTGACACACCTCCATTTTGTGATTTCACACACCTCCAATTTGACTTCACACACCCCCATTCTATGACTTCACACACCCACATCGTGACTTCACACACTCCATTCTATGAGTTCACACACCTCCATTCTGACTTCACACACCTCCATTCTATGGCTTCACACAGCTGCATTCTGACTTCAGACACCTTCATTCTGTGACTTCACACACCTCCATTCTGTGACTTCACACACCTCCATTTTGACTTCACACACTTCCATTCTTTGACTTAACACACCTGCATTCTGTGACTTCACACACCACCATTGTTTGACTTGACACACCTATATTCTTGGACTTCACACACCTCCATTCCATGACTTCACACATCTCCATTTTATGAGTTCACACACCTCCATTTTGACTTCACCCACCTCCATTCTATGACTTCACACACCTTCATTCTACTTCAGAAACATCCATTCTATGCCTTCACACACCTCCATTCTATGACTTCACAAACCTCCATTCTGTGACTTCACATACCTCCATTCTGAGTTCTCACACCTCAATTCGTGACTTCACACACCTCAATTCTCACTTCACACACCTCCATTCTATGACTTCACACAATTCCATTCTACGACTTCACACACCTCCATTCTTTGACTTCACACACCTCCATTGTGCGTTCACACACCTCCATTCTGTGACTTCACACACCTCCATTCTGTGACTTCACACACCTCCATTCTGTGACTTCACACACCTCCATTCTATGATTTCTCACACCTCCATTCTATTAATTCACACACCGCCATACTATGACTTCACAAAACTCCATTCTATGACTTCCCACACCTCCATTCTATTAATTCACACACCTCCATTCTATGACTTCCCACACCTCCATTCTATTAATTCACACAACTCCATTCTATGACTTCCCACACCTCCATTCTATTAATTCACACACCTCCATTCTATGACTTCACACGCCTAGATTCTGTGACTTCACACACCTCCATTGTGAGTTCACACACCTCCATTCTGTGAATTCACACACCTCCATTCTGACTTCACACAGCTCCATTCTATGACTTCACACACCTCCATTCTGTGCCTTCACACACCTCAATTCTGTGACTTCACACACCTCCATTCTATGACGTCACACACCTCAATTCTGTGACTTCACACACCTCCATTATGACTTCACACACATCCATTCTATGACTTCACACACCTCCATTCTATGACTTCACACACCTCCATTCTGTGACTTCACACACCTCAATTCTGTGACTTCACACACCTCCATTATGACTTCACACACATCCATTCTATGACTTCACACACCTCCATTCTATGACTTCACAAACCTCAATTCTGTGACTTCACACACCTCCATTCTGAGTTCACACACCCCCATTCTGTGACTTCACACACCTCCAATCTGACTTCACACACCTCCATTCTATGACTTCACACACCTCCATTCTGTGACTTCACACACCTCCATTCTGAGTTCAAACACCTCCGTTCTGTGACTTAACAAACCTCCATTCTATGAGTTCACACACCTCCAATCTGACTTCACACAGCTCTATTCTATGACTTCATACACCTCCATTCTGACTTCACACAGCTCCATTCTATGACTTCACACACCTCCATTCTTTGCCTTCACACACCTCCATTCTATGACTTAACACACCTTCATTCTTACTTAACAATCATCCATTCTATGACTACACACGCCTCCATTCTATGACTTCACACACCTCCAATCTGACTTCACACACCTCCATTCTATGACTTCACACACCTCCATTCTGTGACTTCACACCCCTCCATTCTGAGTTCAAACACCTCCGTTCTGTGACTTAACACACTTCCATTCTGTGACTTCACACACCTCCAATCTGACTTCACACAGCTCTATTCTATGACTTCACACACCTCCATTCTGTGACTTCACACACCTCCATTATGACTTCACACACATCCATTCTATGACTTCACACACCTCCATTCTATAACTTCACAATCCTCCATTCTGTGACTTCGCACACCTCCATTCTGACTTCACACAGCTCCATTTTCTGACTTCCCACACCTCCATTCTATGATTTCACACACCTCCATTCTATGACTTCACACACCTCCATTCTGCGACTTCACACACCTCCATTCTGAGTTCAAACACCTCCGTTCTGTGATTTAACACACCTCCATTCTGTGACTTCACACACCTCCATTCTGAGTTCACACACCTCCATTCTGTGACTTCACACACCTCCATTCTGACTTCACATAGCGCCATTCTATGACTTCACACACCTCCATTTGTGCCTTCGCACACCTCCATTCTATGACTTAACACACCCTCATTCTTACTTAACAAACATCCATTCTATGACTTCACACACCTCCATTCTATGACTTCACACACCTCCATTCTCTGACTTCACACACCTCAATTCTGTGACTTCACACACCTCCATTATGATTTCACACACATCCATTCTTTGACTTCACACACCTCCATTCTGTGACTTCACACACAACCATTTTGAGTTCACACACCTCCATTCTGTGACTTCACACACCTCCAATCTGACTTCACACAGCTCCATTCTATGACTTCACACACCTCCATTCTGTGACTTCACACACCTCCATTCTATGACTTCACACACCTCCATTGGGACGTCACACACCTCCATTCTATGAGTTCACACACCTCCATTCTGACTTCACACACCTCCAATCTATGACTTCACACACCTCCATTCTGACTTCACACACCTCCATTCTATGACTTCACACAACTCCATTCGATGACTTCACACACCTCCATTCTTTGACTTTACACACCTCCATTCTATGAATTCACACACCTCCATTTGTGACTCTACACACCAACTTTTTGACTTCACACACCTCTATTCTGTGATTTCACACACCTCCATTCTGTGACTTCACACACCTTTATTGTTTGACTTCACACACCTCCATTCTTTGACTTCACACACCTCCATTCCATGACTTCACACACCTCCATTCTATGATTTCACACACCTCCATTCTATGACTTCACACACCTCCAGTCTTTGACTTCACACCCCTCCATTCTGTGACTTCACACACCTCCATTCTATAACTTCACACACCTCCATTGTGCCTTCCCACACCTCCAATCTGAGTTCACACACCTCCGTTCTGACTTCACACAGCTCCATAAAATGACTTCACACACCTCCATTCTGTGACTTTGCACACCTCCATTCTGACTTCACACAGCTCCATTCTCTGACTTCCCACACCTCCATTCTATGATTTCACACACCTCCATTCTATGACTTCACACACCTCCATTCTGTGACTTCACACACCTCCATTCTGAGTTCCAACACCTCCGTTCTGTGACTTAACACACCTCCATTCTGTGACTTCACACACTTCCATTCTGAGTTCACACACCTCCATTCTGTGACTTCACACACCTCCATTCTGTGCCTTCACAAACGTCCATTCTATGACTTAACACACCTTCATTCTTACTTAACAAACATCCATTCTATGACTTCACACACCTCCATTCTATGACTTCACACACCTCCATTCTATGACTTCACACACCTCAATTCTGTGACTTCACACACCTCAATTCTGTGACTTCACACACCTCCTTATGACTTCACACACATCCATTCTATGACTTCACACGCCTCCATTATGACTTCACACACCTCCATTCTATGACTTCACAAACCTCCATTCTATGACTTCACACACCTAGATTCTGTGACTTCACACACCTCCATTCTGAGTTCACACACCTCCATTCTGTGACTTAAAAAAACCTCCATTCTGTGACTTCACACACCTCCATTATGACTTCACACACATCCATTCTATGACTTCACACACCTCCATTCTATGACTTCACACACCTCCATTCTGTGACTTCACACACCTCCATTCTGACTTCACACAGCTCCATTCTATGACTTCACACACCTCCATTCTGTGCCTTCACACACCTCCATTCTATGACTTAACACACCTTCATTCTTACTTAACAAACATCCATTCTATGACTTCACACACCTCCATTCTATGACTTCACACACCTCCATTCTATGACTTCACACACCTCCATTCTGTGACTTCACACACCTCAATTCTGTGACTTCACACACCTCCATTATGACTTCACACACATCCATTCTATGACTTCACACACCTCCATTCTATGACTTCACACACCTCAATTCTGTGACTTCACACACCTCCATTCTGAGTTCACACACCTCCATTCTGTGACTTCACACACCTCCAATGTTACTTCACACACCTGCATTCTATGACTTCACACACCTCCATTCTGTGACTTCACACACCTCCATTCTGAGTTCAAACACCTCCGTTCTGTGACTTAACACACCTCCATTCTGTGACTTCACACACCTCCAATCTGACTTCACACAGCTCTATTCTATGACTTCACACACCTCCATTCTGGGACTTCACACACCTCCATTATGACTTCATACACATCCATTCTATGATTTCACACACCTCCATTCTATGACTTCACAATCCACCATTCTGTGACTTCGCACACCTCCATTCTGACTTCACACAGCTCCATTCTCTGACTTCCCACACCTCCATTCTATGATTTCACACACCTCCATTCTATGACTTCACACACCTCCATTCTGTGACTTCACACACCTCCATTCTGAGTTCAAACACCTCCGTTCTGTGACTTAACACACCTCCATTCTGTGACTTCACACACCTCCATTCTGAGTTCACACACCTCCATTCTGTGACTTCACACACCTCCATTCAGACTTCACATAGCTCCATTCTATGACTTCACACACCTCCATTTGTGCCTTCGCACACCTCCATTCTATGACTTAACACACCTTCAGTCTTACATAACAAACATCCATTCTATGACTTCACACACCTCCATTCTATGACTTCACATACCTCCATTCTATGACTTCACACACCTCCATTCTCTGACTTCACACACCTCAATTCTGTGACTTCACACACCTCCACTATGACTTCACACACATCCATTCTATGACTTCACACACCTCCATTCTGTGACTTCACACACCTCCAATCTGACTTCACACAGCTCCATTCTATGACTTCACACACCTCCATTCTGTGACTTCACACACCTCCATTCTATGACTTCACAAACCTCCATTGTGACTTTACACACCTCCATTCTATGAGTTCACACACCTCCTTTCTGACTTCACACACCTCCAATCTATGACTTCACACACCTCCATTCTGACTTCACACACCTCCATTCTATGACTTCAAACAACTCCATTCTGTCTTCACATACCTCCATTCTGTGACTTCACACACCTCCATTCCATGACTTCACACACCTCCATTCGATGACTTCACACACCTCCATTCTTTGACTTTACACACCTCCATTCTATGAGTTCACACACCTCAGTTGTGACTCTACACACCACCTTTTTGACTTCACACACCTCCATTCTCTGATTTCACACACCTCCATTCTGTGACTTCACACACCTTTACTGTTTGACTTCACACACCTCCATTCTTTCACTTCACACACCTCCATTCCATGACTTCACACACCTCCATTCTATGACTTCACACACCTCCATTCTCTGACTTCACACACTTCCAGTCTTTGACTTCACACCCCTCCTTTCTGAGTTGACACACCTCCATTCTATGACTTCAGACACCTCCATTGTGACTTCACACAGCTCCATTCTCTGACTTCCCACACCTCCATTCTATGATTTCACACACCTCCATTCTATGACTTCACACACCTCCATTCTGTGACTCACACACCTCCATTCTGAGTTCAAATACCTCCGTTCTGTAACTTAACACACCTCCATTCTGTGACTTCAGACACCTCCATTCTGAGTTCACACACCTCCATTCTGTGACTTCACACACCTCTATTCTGACTTCACACACCTCCATTCTGTGCCTTCACACACCTCCATTCTATGACTTAACACACCTTCATTCTTACTTAACAAACATCCATTCTATGACTTCACACACCTACATTCTGTGACTTCACACACCTCCATTCTATGACCTCACACACCTCCATTCTATGACTTCGACCACCTGCACTGTGACTTTACACACCTCCATTCTATGAGTTCACACACCTCCATTCTGACTTCACACACCTCCATTCTGTGACTTCACACACCTCCATTCTGACTTCACACACCTCCATTCTATGACTTCACACAACACCATCTGACATCACACACCTCCATTCCATGACTTCACACACCTCCATTCGATGAATTCACACACCTCCATTCTTTGACTTCATGCACCTCCATTCTATGAGTTCACACACCTCCATTCTGTGACTTCACACACCTTTATTGTTTGACTTCACACCCTTCCATTCTTTGACTTCACACACCTCCATTCCATGACTTCACACACCTCCATTCTATGAGTTCACACACCTCCATTTTATGAGTTCACACACCTCCATTTTGACTTCACACTCCTCCATTCTTTGACTTCATACACCTACATTCTCACTTCAGAAACATCCATTCTATGACTTCACGCACCTCCATTCTATGACTTCACTCACCTCATTTCTGAGTTGACACACCTCCATTTTGTGACTTCACCCACCTCCATCCTGATTTCACACACCTCCATTCTGACTTCACAAACCTCAATTCTTTGACTTCACACACCTCCATTCTATGATTTCACAAACTTCCATTCTATGAATTCACACACCTCCATTCTATGACTTCACTCACCTCATTTCTGAGTTGACACATCTCCATTTTGTGATTTCACACACCTCCAATTTGACTTCACACACCCCCATTCTATGACTTCACACACCCCCATTGTGACTTCACACACTCCATTCTATGAGTTCACACACTTCCATTCTGACTTCACACACCTCCATTCTATGGCTTCACACAGCTGCATTCTGACTTCAGACACCTTCATTCTGTGACTTCACACACCTCCATTCTGTGACTTCACACACCTCCATTTTGACTTCACACACTTCCATTCTTTGACTTAACACACCTGCATTCTGTGACTTCACACACCACCATTGTTTGACTTCACACACCTATATTCTTGGACTTCACACACCTCGTTTCCATGACTTCACACATCTCCATTTTATGAGTTCACACACCTGCATTTTGACTTCACACACCTCCATTCTATGACTTCACACACCTTCATTCTACTTCAGAAACATCCATTCCATGCCTTCACACACCTCCATTCTATGACTTCACAAACCTCCATTCTGTGACTTCACACACCTTCATTCTGAGTTCACACACCTCAATTCGTGACTTCACACACCTCAATTCTCACTTCACACACCTCCATTCTATGACTTCACAGAATTCCATTCTACGACTTCACACACCTCCATTCTTTGACTTCACACACCTCCATTGTGAGTTCACACACCTCCATTCTGTGACTTCACACACCTCCATTCTGTGACTTCACACACCGCCATTCTGTGACTTCACACACCTCCATTCTATGATTTCTCACACCTTCATTCTATTAATTCACACACCTCCATTCTGTGACTTCACACAACTCCATTCTATGACTTCCCACACCTCCATTCTATTAATTCACACACCTCCATTATATGACTTCACACACCTCCATTCTCTGACTTCACACGCCTAGATTCTGTGACTTCACACACCTCCATTGTGAGTTCACACACCTCCATTCTGTGACTTAACACACCTCCATTCTGTGACTTCACACACCTCCATTCTGAGATCACACACCTCCATTCTGTGACTTCACACACCTCCATTCTGACTTCACACAGCTCCATTCTATGACTTCACACACCTCCATTCTGTGCCTTCACACACCTCCATTCTATGACTTAACACACCTTCATTCTTACTTAACAAACATCCATTCTATGACTTCACACACCTCCATTCTATGACTTCACACACCTACATTCTCTGACTTCACACACCTCCATTCTGTGACTTCACACACCTCAATTCTGTGACTTCACACACCTCCATTATGACTTCAAACACATCCAATCTATGACTTCACACAACTCCATTCTATGACTTCACACACCTCAATTCTGTGACTTCACACACCTCCAATCTGACTTCACACACCTCCATTCTATGACTTCACACACCTCCATTCTGTGACTTCACACACCTCCATTCTGAGTTCAAACACCTCCGTTCTGTGACTTAACACACCTCCACTTTGTGACTTCACACACCTCCAATCTGACTTCACACAGCTCTATTCTATGACTTCACACACCTCCATTCTGTGACTTCACACACCTCCATTATGACTTCACACACATCAATTCTATGACTTCACACACCTCCATTCTATGACTTCACAATCCTCCATTCTGTGACTTCGCACACCTCCATTCTGACTTCACACAGCTCCATTCTCTGACTTCCCACACCTCCATTCTATGATTTCACACACCTCCATTCTATGACTTCACACACCTCCATTCTGCGACTTCACACACCTCCATTCTGAGTTCAAACACCTCCGTTCTGTGACTTAACACACCTCCATTCTGTGACTTCACACACCTCCATTCTGAGTTCACACACCTCCATTCTGTGACTTCACACACCTCCATTCTGACTTCACATAGCTCCATTCTATGACTTCACACACCTCCATTTGTGCCTTCGCACACCTCCATTCTATGACTTAACACACCTTCATTCTTACTTAACAAACATCCATTCTATGACTTCACACACCTCCATTCTATGACTTCACACACCTCCATTCTATGACTTCACACTCCTCCATTCTCTGACTTCATACACCTCAATTCTGTGACTTCACACACCTCCATTATGACTTCACACACATCCATTCTATGACTTCACACACCTCCATTCTGTGACTTCACACACCTCCATTTTGAGTTGACACACCTCCATTCTGTGACTTCACACACCTCCAATCTGACTTCACACAGCTCCATTCTATGACTTCACACACCTCCATTCTGTGACTTCACACACCTCCATTCTATGACTTCACACACCTCCATTGTGACATCACACACCTCCATTCTATGACTCCACACAACTCCATTCTGACTTTACATACCTCCACTCTGTGACTTCACACACCTCCATTCCATGACTTCACACACCTCCATTCGATGACTTCACACACCTCCATTCTTTGACTTTACACACCTCCATTCTATGAGTTCACACACCTCCATTTGTGACTCTACACACCACCTTTTTCACTTCACACACCTTCATTCTGTGATTTCACACACCTCCATTCTGTGACTTCACACACCTTTATTGTTTGACTTCACACACCTCCATTCTTTGACTTCACACACCTCCATTCCATGACTTCACACACCTCCATTCTATGACTTCACACACCTCCATTCCATGACTTCACACACCTCCATTCTATGACTTCACACACATCCAGTCTTTGAGTTCACACCCCTCCATTCTGTGACTTCACACACCTCCATTCTATAACTTCACACACCTCCATTTTGACTTCCCACACCTCCAATCTGAGTTCACACACTTCCGTTCTGACTTCACACAGCTCCATAAAATGACTTCACACACCTCCATTTTGTGACTTCGCACACCTCCATTCTGACTTCACACAGCTCCATTCTCTGACTTCCCACACCTCCATTCTATGATTTCACACACCTCCATTCTATGACTTCACAAACCTCCGTTCTGTGATTTCACACACCTCCATTCTGAGTTCCAACACCTCCGTTCTCTGACTTAACACACCTCTATTCTGTGACTTCAAACACCTCCATTCTGAGTTCACACCCCTCCATTCTGTGACTTCACACACCTCCATTCTGACATCACACAGCTCCATTCTATGACTTCACACACCTCCACTCTGTGCCTTCACACACCTCCATTCAATGACTTAACAAAACTTCATTCTTACTTAACAAACATCCATTCTATGACTTCACACACCTCCATTCTAACTTCACACACCTCCAATCTGACTTCACACACCTCCATTCTATGACTTCACACACCTCCATTCTGTGACTTCACACACCTCCGTTCTGAGTTCAAACACCTCCGTTCTGTGACTTAACACACCTCCATTCTCTGACTTCACACACCTCCAATGTGACTTCACACAGCTCTATTCTATGACTTCACACACCTCCATTCTGTGACTTCACACACCTCCATTATGACTTCACACACATCCATTCTGTGACTTCACACACCTCCATTCTATGACTTCACAATCATTCATTCTGTGACTTCGCACACCTCCATTCTGACTTCACACAGATCCATTCTCTGACTTCCCACACCTCCATTCTATGATTTCACACACCTCCATTCTATGACTTCACACACCTCCATTCTGTGACTTCACACACCTCCATTTTGAGTTCAAATACCTCCGTTCTGTGACTTAACACACCTCCATTCTGTGACTTCACACACCTCCATTCTGAGTTCACACACCTCCATTCTGTGACTTCACACACCTCCATTCTGACTTCACATAGCTCCATTCTATGACTTCACACACCTCCATTTGTGCCTTCGCACACCTCCATTCTATGATTTAATACAACTTCATTCTTACTTAACAAACATCCATTCTATGATTTCACACCTCCATTCTATGACTTCACACACCTCCATTCTATGACTTCACACACCTCCATTCTCTGACATCACACACCTCCATTCCATGACTTCACACACCTCCATTCTATGACTTCACACACATCCAGTCTTTGACTTCACACCCCTCCATTCTGTGACTTCACACACCTCCATTCTATAACTTCACACACCTCCATTTTGACTTCCCACACCTCCAATCTGAGTTCACACACTTCCGTTCTGACTTCACACAGCTCCATAAAATGACTTCACACACCTCCATTTTGTGACTTCGCACACCTCCATTCTGACTTCACACAGCTCCATTCTCTGACTTCCCACACCTCCATTCTATGATTTCACACACCTCCATTCTATGACTTCACAAACCTCCGTTCTGTGATTTCACACACCTCCATTCTGAGTTCCAACACCTCCGTTCTCTGACTTAACACACCTCTATTCTGTGACTTCAAACACCTCCATTCTGAGTTCACACCCCTCCATTCTGTGACTTCACACACCTCCATTCTGACATCACACAGCTCCATTCTATGACTTCACACACCTCCACTCTGTGCCTTCACACACCTCCATTCAATGACTTAACAAAACTTCATTCTTACTTAACAAACATCCATTCTATGACTTCACACACCTCCATTCTAACTTCACACACCTCCAATCTGACTTCACACACCTCCATTCTATGACTTCACACACCTCCATTCTGTGACTTCACACACCTCCATTCTGAGTTCAAACACCTCCGTTCTGTGACTTAACACACCTCCACTCTCTGACTTCACACACCTCCAATGTGACTTCACACAGCTCTATTCTATGACTTCACACACCTCCATTCTGTGACTTCACACACCTCCATTATGACTTCACACACATCCATTCTGTGACTTCACACACCTCCATTCTATGACTTCACAATCATTCATTCTGTGACTTCGCACACCTCCATTCTGACTTCACACAGCTCCATTCTCTGACTTCCCACACCTCCATTCTATGATTTCACACACCTCCATTCTATGACTTCACACACCTCCATTCTGTGACTTCACACACCTCCATTTTGAGTTCAAATACCTCCGTTCTGTGACTTAACACACCTCCATTCTGTGACTTCACACACCTCCATTCTGAGTTCACACACCTCCATTCTGTGACTTCACACACCTCCATTCTGACTTCACATAGCTCCATTCTATGACTTCACACACCTCCATTTGTGCCTTCGCACACCTCCATTCTATGATTTAATACAACTTCATTCTTACTTAACAAACATCCATTCTATGATTTCACACCTCCATTCTATGACTTCACACACCTCCATTCTATGACTTCACACACCTCCATTCTCTGACTTCACACACCTCAATTCTGTGACTTCACACACCTCAATTATGACTTCACACACATCCATTCTATGACTTCACACACCTCCATTCTGTGACTTCACACACCTCCATTTTGAGTTCACACACCTCCATACTGTGACTTCACATACCTCCATTCTATGACTTCACAAACATCCATTGTGACTTCACACACCTCCATTCTATGAGTTCACACACCTCCATTCTGACTTCACACACCTCCAATCTATGACTTCACACACCTCCATTCTGACTTCACACACCTCCATTCTATGACTTCACACAACTCCATTCTGACTTCACATACCTCCATTCTGTGACTTCACACACCTCCATTCTGTGACTTCACACACCTCCATTCCATGACTTCACACACCTCCATTCGATGACTTCACACACCTCCATTCTATGAGTTCACACACCTCCATTTGTGACTCTAACACCACTTTTTGACTTCACACACCTCCATTCTGTGATTTCACACACCTCCATTCTGTGACTTCACACACCTTTATTGTTTGACTTCACACACCTCCATTCTTTGACTTCACACACCTCCATTCCATGACTTCACACACCTCCATTCTATGACTTCAGACACCTCCATTCTATGACTTCACACACCTCCATTCTATGACTTCACACACCCCAGTCTTTGACTTCACACCCCTCCATTCTGTGACTTCACACACCTCCAATCTATAACTTCACACACCTCCATTGTGCCTTCCCACACCTCCAATCTGAGTTCACACACCTCCGTTCTGACTTCACACAGCTCCATAAAATGACTTCACACACCTCCATTCTGTGACTTCGCACACCTCCATTCTGACTTCACACAGCTCCATTCTCTGACTTCCCACACCTCCATTATATGATTTCACACACCTCCATTCTATGACTTCACACACCTCCGTTCTGTGACTTAACACACCTCCATTCTGTGACTTCACACACCTCCATTCTGAGTTCACACACCTCCATTCTGTGACTTCACACACATCCATTCTGACTTCACACAGCTCCATTCTATGACTTCACACACCTCAATTCTGTCCCTTCACACACCTCCATTCTATGACTTAACACACCTTCATTCTTACTTAACAAACATCCATTCTATGACTTCACACCCCTCCATTCTATGACTTCACACACCTCCATTCTATGACTTCACACACCTCCATTCTGTGACTTCACACACCTCAATTCTGTGACTTCACACACCTCCATTATGACTTCACACACATCCAATCTATGACTTCACACACCTCCATTCTATGACTTCACACAGCTCAATTCTGTGACTTCACACACCTCCATTCTATGACTTCACACACCTCCATTCTGTGACTTCACACACCTCCATTCTGACTTCACACACCTCCATTCTATGACTTAACACACCTCCCTTCTATGACTCTACACACCACTTTTTGACTTCACACACCTCCATTCTATGACTTCACACACCTCCATTCTGTGACTTCACACACCTTTACTGTTTGACTTCACACACCTCCATTCTTTGACTTCACACACCTCCATTCCATGACTTCACACACCTCCATTCTATGACTTCACACACCTCCATTCCATGACTTCACACACCTCCATTCTATGACTTCACACACATCCAGTCTTTGAGTTCACACCCCTCCATTCTGTGACTTCACACACCTCCATTCTATAACTTCACACACCTCCATTGTGACTTCCCACACCTCCAATCTGAGTTCACACACCTCCGTTCTGACTTCACACAGCTCCATAAAATGACTTTACACACCTCCATTTTGTGACTTCGCACACCTCCATTCTGACTTCACACAGCTCCATTCTCTGACTTCCCACACCTCCATTCTATGATTTCACACACCTTCATTCTATGACTGCACACACCTCCGTTCTGTGACTTAACACACCTCCATTCTGTGACTTCACACACCTCCATTCTGAGTTCACACACCTCCATTCTGTGACTTCACACACCTCCATTCTGACTTCACACAGCTCCATTCTATGACTTCACACACCTCAATTCTGTCCCTTCACACACCTCCATTCTATGACTTAACACACCTTCATTCTTACTTAACAAACATCCATTCTATGACTTCACACCCCTCCATTCTATGACTTCACACACCTCCATTCTATGACTTCACACACCTCCATTCTGTGACTTCACACACCTCAATTCTGTGACTTCACACACCTCCATTATGACTTCACACACATCCAATCTATGACTTCACACACCTCCATTCTATGACTTCACACAGCTCAATTCTGTGACTTCACACACCTCCATTCTATGACTTCACACACCTCCATTCTGTGACTTCACACACCTCCATTCTGACTTCACACACCTCCATTCTATGACTTAACACACCTCCCTTCTATGACTCTACACACCACTTTTTGACTTCACACACCTCCATTCTATGACTTCACACACCTCCATTCTGTGACTTCACACACCTTTACTGTTTGACTTCACACACCTCCATTCTTTGACTTCACACACCTCCATTCTGTGACTTCACACACCTCCATTTTGAGTTCAAATACCTCCGTTCTGTGACTTAACACACCTCCATTCTGTGACTTCACACACCTCCATTCTGAGTTCACACACCTCCATTCTGTGACTTCACACACCTCCATTCTGACTTCACATAGCTCCATTCTATGACTTCACACACCTCCATTTGTGCCTTCGCACACCTCCATTCTATGATTTAATACAACTTCATTCTTACTTAACAAACATCCATTCTATGATTTCACACCTCCATTCTATGACTTCACACACCTCCATTCTATGACTTCACACACCTCCATTCTCTGACATCACACACCTCCATTCCATGACTTCACACACCTCCATTCTATGACTTCACACACATCCAGTCTTTGACTTCACACCCCTCCATTCTGTGACTTCACACACCTCCATTCTATAACTTCACACACCTCCATTTTGACTTCCCACACCTCCAATCTGAGTTCACACACTTCCGTTCTGACTTCACACAGCTCCATAAAATGACTTCACACACCTCCATTTTGTGACTTCGCACACCTCCATTCTGACTTCACACAGCTCCATTCTCTGACTTCCCACACCTCCATTCTATGATTTCACACACCTCCATTCTATGACTTCACAAACCTCCGTTCTGTGATTTCACACACCTCCATTCTGAGTTCCAACACCTCCGTTCTCTGACTTAACACACCTCTATTCTGTGACTTCAAACACCTCCATTCTGAGTTCACACCCCTCCATTCTGTGACTTCACACACCTCCATTCTGACATCACACAGCTCCATTCTATGACTTCACACACCTCCACTCTGTGCCTTCACACACCTCCATTCAATGACTTAACAAAACTTCATTCTTACTTAACAAACATCCATTCTATGACTTCACACACCTCCATTCTAACTTCACACACCTCCAATCTGACTTCACACACCTCCATTCTATGACTTCACACACCTCCATTCTGTGACTTCACACACCTCCATTCTGAGTTCAAACACCTCCGTTCTGTGACTTAACACACCTCCACTCTCTGACTTCACACACCTCCAATGTGACTTCACACAGCTCTATTCTATGACTTCACACACCTCCATTCTGTGACTTCACACACCTCCATTATGACTTCACACACATCCATTCTGTGACTTCACACACCTCCATTCTATGACTTCACAATCATTCATTCTGTGACTTCGCACACCTCCATTCTGACTTCACACAGCTCCATTCTCTGACTTCCCACACCTCCATTCTATGATTTCACACACCTCCATTCTATGACTTCACACACCTCCATTCTGTGACTTCACACACCTCCATTTTGAGTTCAAATACCTCCGTTCTGTGACTTAACACACCTCCATTCTGTGACTTCACACACCTCCATTCTGAGTTCACACACCTCCATTCTGTGACTTCACACACCTCCATTCTGACTTCACATAGCTCCATTCTATGACTTCACACACCTCCATTTGTGCCTTCGCACACCTCCATTCTATGATTTAATACAACTTCATTCTTACTTAACAAACATCCATTCTATGATTTCACACCTCCATTCTATGACTTCACACACCTCCATTCTATGACTTCACACACCTCCATTCTCTGACTTCACACACCTCAATTCTGTGACTTCACACACCTCAATTATGACTTCACACACATCCATTCTATGACTTCACACACCTCCATTCTGTGACTTCACACACCTCCATTTTGAGTTCACACACCTCCATACTGTGACTTCACATACCTCCATTCTATGACTTCACAAACATCCATTGTGACTTCACACACCTCCATTCTATGAGTTCACACACCTCCATTCTGACTTCACACACCTCCAATCTATGACTTCACACACCTCCATTCTGACTTCACACACCTCCATTTTATGACTTCACACAACTCCATTCTGACTTCACATACCTCCATTCTGTGACTTCACACACCTCCATTCTGTGACTTCACACACCTCCATTCCATGACTTCACACACCTCCATTCGATGACTTCACACACCTCCATTCTATGAGTTCACACACCTCCATTTGTGACTCTAACACCACTTTTTGACTTCACACACCTCCATTCTGTGATTTCACACACCTCCATTCTGTGACTTCACACACCTTTATTGTTTGACTTCACACACCTCCATTCTTTGACTTCACACACCTCCATTCCATGACTTCACACACCTCCATTCTATGACTTCAGACACCTCCATTCTATGACTTCACACACCTCCATTCTATGACTTCACACACCCCAGTCTTTGACTTCACACCCCTCCATTCTGTGACTTCACACACCTCCATTCTATAACTTCACACACCTCCATTGTGCCTTCCCACACCTCCAATCTGAGTTCACACACCTCCGTTCTGACTTCACACAGCTCCATAAAATGACTTCACACACCTCCATTCTGTGACTTCGCACACCTCCATTCTGACTTCACACAGCTCCATTCTCTGACTTCCCACACCTCCATTATATGATTTCACACACCTCCATTCTATGACTTCACACACCTCCGTTCTGTGACTTAACACACCTCCATTCTGTGACTTCACACACCTCCATTCTGAGTTCACACACCTCCATTCTGTGACTTCACACACATCCATTCTGACTTCACACAGCTCCATTCTATGACTTCACACACCTCAATTCTGTCCCTTCACACACCTCCATTCTATGACTTAACACACCTTCATTCTTACTTAACAAACATCCATTCTATGACTTCACACCCCTCCATTCTATGACTTCACACACCTCCATTCTATGACTTCACACACCTCCATTCTGTGACTTCACACACCTCAATTCTGTGACTTCACACACCTCCATTATGACTTCACACACATCCAATCTATGACTTCACACACCTCCATTCTATGACTTCACACAGCTCAATTCTGTGACTTCACACACCTCCATTCTATGACTTCACACACCTCCATTCTGTGACTTCACACACCTCCATTCTGACTTCACACACCTCCATTCTATGACTTAACACACCTCCCTTCTATGACTCTACACACCACTTTTTGACTTCACACACCTCCATTCTATGACTTCACACACCTCCATTCTGTGACTTCACACACCTTTACTGTTTGACTTCACACACCTCCATTCTTTGACTTCACACACCTCCATTCCATGACTTCACACACCTCCATTCTATGACTTCACACACCTCCATTCCATGACTTCACACACCTCCATTCTATGACTTCACACACATCCAGTCTTTGAGTTCACACCCCTCCATTCTGTGACTTCACACACCTCCATTCTATAACTTCACACACCTCCATTGTGACTTCCCACACCTCCAATCTGAGTTCACACACCTCCGTTCTGACTTCACACAGCTCCATAAAATGACTTTACACACCTCCATTTTGTGACTTCGCACACCTCCATTCTGACTTCACACAGCTCCATTCTCTGACTTCCCACACCTCCATTCTATGATTTCACACACCTTCATTCTATGACTGCACACACCTCCGTTCTGTGACTTAACACACCTCCATTCTGTGACTTCACACACCTCCATTCTGAGTTCACACACCTCCATTCTGTGACTTCACACACCTCCATTCTGACTTCACACAGCTCCATTCTATGACTTCACACACCTCAATTCTGTCCCTTCACACACCTCCATTCTATGACTTAACACACCTTCATTCTTACTTAACAAACATCCATTCTATGACTTCACACCCCTCCATTCTATGACTTCACACACCTCCATTCTATGACTTCACACACCTCCATTCTGTGACTTCACACACCTCAATTCTGTGACTTCACACACCTCCATTATGACTTCACACACATCCAATCTATGACTTCACACACCTCCATTCTATGACTTCACACAGCTCAATTCTGTGACTTCACACACCTCCATTCTATGACTTCACACACCTCCATTCTGTGACTTCACACACCTCCATTCTGACTTCACACACCTCCATTCTATGACTTAACACACCTCCCTTCTATGACTCTACACACCACTTTTTGACTTCACACACCTCCATTCTATGACTTCACACACCTCCATTCTGTGACTTCACACACCTTTACTGTTTGACTTCACACACCTCCATTCTTTGACTTCACACACCTCCATTCCATGACTTCACACACCTCCATTCTATGACTTCACACACCTCCATTCCATGACTTCACACACCTCCATTCTATGACTTCACACACCTCCCGTCTTTGACTTCACACCCCTCCATTCTGTGACTTCACACACCTCCATTCTATAACTTCACACACCTCCATTGTGACTTCCCACACCTCCAATCTGAGTTCACACACCTCCGTTCTGACTTCACACAGCTCCATAAAATGACTTTACACACCTCCATTTTGTGACTTCGCACACCTCCATTCTGACTTCACACAGCTCCATTCTCTGACTTCCCACACCTCCATTCTATGATTTCACACACCTTCATTCTATGACTTCACAAACCTCCATTCTGTGACTTCACACACCTCCATTCTGAGTTCCAACACCTCCGTTCTGTGACTTAACACACCTCTATTCTGTGACTTCACACACCTCCATTCTGAGTTCACACACCTCCATTCTGTGACTTCACACACCTCCATTCTGACATCACACAGCTCCATTCTATGACTTCACACACCTCCATTCTGTGCCTTTACACACCTCCATTCTATGACTTAACACACCTTCATTTTACTTAACAAACATCCATTTTATGACTTCACACACCTCCATTCTATGACTTCACACACCTCCAATCTGACTTCACACACCTCCATTCTATGACTTCACACACCTCCATTCTGTGACTTCACACACCTCCATTCTGAGTTCAAACACCTCCGTTCTGTGACTTAACACACCTCCATTCTGTTACTTCACACACCTCCAATGTGACTTCACACAGCTCTATTCTATGACTTCACACACCTCCATTCTGTGACTTCACACACCTCCATTATGACTTCACACACATCCATTTTGTGACTTCACACACCTCCATTCTATGACTTCACAATCCTCCATTCTGTGACTTCGCACACCTCCATTCTGACTTCACACAGCTCCATTCTCTGACTTCCCACACCTCCATTCTATGATTTCACACACCTCCATTCTGTGACTTCACACCCCTCCATTCTGTGACTTCACACACCTCCATTTTGAGTTCAAATACCTCCGTTCTGTGACTTAACACACCTCCATTCTGTGACTTCACACACCTTCATTCTGAGTTCACACACCTCCATTTGTGCCTTCGCACACCTCCATTCTATGACTTAATACACCTTCATTCTTACTTAACAAACATCCATTCTATGATTTCACACCTCCATTCTATGACTTCACACACCTCAATTCTGTGACTTCACACACCTCCATTATGACTTCACACACATCCATTCTATAACTTCACAAACCTCCATTCTGTGACTTCACACACCTCCATTTTGAGTTCACACACCTCCATTATGTGACTTCACACACCTCCAATCTGACTTCACACAGCTCCATTCTATGACTTCACACACCTCAATTCTTTGACTTCACACACCTCCATTCTATGACTTCACAAACCTCCATTGTGACTTCACACACCTTCAATCTATGAGTTCACACACCTCCATTCTGACTTCACACACCTCCAATCTATGACTTCACACACCTCCATTCTGACTTCACACACCTCCATTCTATGACTTCACACAACTCCATTCTGACTTCACATACCTCCATTCTGTGACTTCACACACCTCCATTCCATGACTTCACACACCTCCATTCGATGACTTCACACACCTCTATTCTTTGACTTTACACACCTGCATTCTATGAGTTCACACACCTCCATTTGTGACTCTACACACCACCTTTTTGACTTCACACACCTCCATTCTGTGACTTCACACACCTTTATTGTTTGACTTCACACACCTCAGTTCTTTGACTTCACACACCTCCATTCCATGACTTCACACACCTCCATTCTATGACTTCAGACACCTCCATTCTATGACTTCACACACCTCCATTCTATGACTTCACACACCCCAGTCTTTGACTTCACACCCCTCCATACTGTGACTTCACACACCTCCATTCTATAACTTCACACACCTCCATTGTGCCTTCCCACACCTCCAATCTGAGTTCACACACCTCCGTTCTGACTTCACACAGCTCCATAAAATGACTTCACACACCTCCATTCTGTGACTTCGCACACCTCCATTCTGACTTCACACAGCTCCATTCTCTGACTTCCCACACCTCCATTCTATGATTTCACACACCTCCATTCTATGACCTCACACACCTCCATTCTGTTACTTCACACACCTCCATTCTGAGTTCCAACACCTCCGTTCTTTGACTTAACACACCTCCATTCTGTGACTTCACACACCTCCATTCTGAGTTCACACACCTCCATTCTGTGACTTCACACACCTCCATTCTGACTTCACACAGCTCCATTCTATGACTTCACACACCTCCATTCTGTCCCTTCACACACCTCCATTCTATGACTTAACACACCTTCATTCTTACTTAACAAACATAAATTCTATGACTTCACACACCTCCATTCTATGACTTCACACACATCCATTCTATGACTTCACACACCTCCATTCTGTGACTTCACGCACCTCAATTCTCTGACTTCACACACCTCCATTATGACTTCACACACATCCATTCTATGACTTCACACACCTCCATTCTATGACTTCACACACCTCAGTTCTGTGACTTCACACACCTCCATTCTGAGTTCACACACCTCCATTCTGTGACTTCGCACACCTCCATTCTGACTTCACACAGCTCCATTCTCTGACTTCCCACACCTCCATTCTATGATTTCACACACCTCCATTCTATGACTTCACACACCTACATTCTGTGACTTCACACACCTCCATTTTGAGTTCAAATACCTCCGTTCTGTGATAACACACCTCAGTTCTGTGACTTCACACACCTCCATTCTGAGTTCACACACCTCCATTCTGTGACTTCGCACACCTCCAATCTGACTTCACACAGCTCCACTCTATGCCTTCCCACACCTCCATTCTATGATTTCACACACCTCCATTCTATGACTTCACACACCTCCATTCTATGACTTCACACACCTCCATTCTGTGACTTCACACTCCTCCATTCTCAGTTCAAACACCTCCGTTCTGTGACTTAACACACCTCCATTATGACTTCACACACATCCATTCTATGACTTCACACACCTCCATTATATGACTTCACACACCTCCATTCTGTGACTTCGCACACCTCCATTCTGACTTCACACAGCTCCATTCTCTGACTTCCCACACCTCCATTCTATGATTTTCACACACCTCCATTCTATGACTTCACACACCTACATTCTGTGACTTCACACACCTCCATTTTGAGTTCAAATACCTCCGTTCTGTGACTTAACACACCTCCATTCTGTGACTTCACACACCTCCATTCTGACTTCACACAGCTCCATTCTATGAATTCACACACCTCCATTCTGTGCCTTCACACACCTCCATTGTATGACTTAACACACCTTCATTCTTACTTAACAAACATCCATTCTATGACTTCACATACCTACATTCTGTGACTTCACACACCTCCATTCTATGACCTCACACACCTCCATTCTATGACTTCGCACACCTGCATTCTGACTTTACACACCTCCATTCTATGAGTTCACACACCTCCATTCTGACTTTACACACCTCCATTCTGTGACTTCACACACCTCCATTCTGACTTCACACCCCTCCATTCTACGACTTCACACAACACCATCTGACATCACACACCTACATTCCATGACTTCACACACCTCCATTCGATGAATTCACACACCTCCATTCCATGACTTCACACACCTCCATTCTATGAGTTCACACACCTCCATTCTATGAGTTCACACACCTCCATTTTGACTTCACACACCTCCATTCTTTGACTTCATACACCTACATTCTCATTTCAGAAACATCCATTCTATGACTTCACGCACCTCCATTCTATGACTTCACTCACCTCAGTTCTGAGTTGACACACCTCCATTTTGTGACTTCACCCACCTCCATCCTGATTTCACACACCTCCATTCTGACTTCACAAACCTCAATTCTTTGACTTCACACACCTCCATTCTATGATTTCACAAACTTCCATTCTATGAATTCGCACACCTCCATTCTATGACTTCACTCATCTCATTTCTGAGTTGACACACCTCAATTTTGTGATTTCACACACCTCCAATTTGACTTCACACACCCCCATTCTATGACTTCACACACCCCCATTGTGACTTCACACACTCCATTCTATGAGTTCACACACTTCCATTCTGACTTCACACACCTCCATTCTATGGCTTCACACAGCTGCATTCTGACTTCAGACACCTTCATTCTGTGACTTCACACACCTCCATTCTGTGACTTCACACACCTCCATTTTGACTTCACACACTTCCATTCTTTGACTTAACACACCTGCATTCTGTGACTTCACACACCACCATTGTTTGACTTCACACGCCTATATTCTTGGACTTCACACACCTCCATTCCATGACTTCACACATCTCCATTTTATGAGTTCACACACCTCCATTTTGACTTCATACACCTCCATTCTATGACTTCACACACCTTCATTCTACTTCAGAAACATCCATTCTATGCCTTCACACACCTCCATTCTATGACTTCACACACCTCCATTCTCTGACTTCACACACCTCAATTCTGTGACTTCACACACCTCCATTATGACTTCACACACATCCATTCTATGACTTCACACACCTCCATTCTGTGACTTCACACACCTCCATTTTGAGTTCACACACCTCCATTCTGTGACTTCACACAGCTCCAATCTGACTTAACACAGCTCCATTCTATGACTTCACACACCTCCATTCTGTGACTTCACATACCTCCATTCTATGACTTCACAAACCTCCATTGTGACTTCACACACCTCCATTCTATGAGTTCACACACCTCCATTCTGACTTCACACACCTCCAATCTATGACTTCACACACCTCCATTCTGACTTCACACACCTCCATTCTATGACTTCACACAACTCCTTTCTGACTTCACATACCTCCATTCTGTGACTTCACACACCTTCATTCCATGACTTCACACACCTCCATTCGATGACTTCACACACCTCCATTCTTTGACTTTACACACCTCCATTCTATGAGTTCACACACCTCCATTTGTGACTCTACACACCACCTTTTTGACTTCACATACCTCCATTCTGTGATTTCACACACCTCCATTCTGTGACTTCACACACCTTTACTGTTTGACTTCACACACCTCCATTCTTTCACTTCACACACCTCCATTCCATGACTTCACACACCTCCATTCTATGACTTCACACACCTCCATTCTATGACTTCACACACCTCCATTCTCTGACTTCACACACTTCCAGTCTTTGACTTCACACCCCTCCTTTCTGAGTTGACACACCTCCATTCTATGACTTCACACACCTCCATTGTGACTTCACACAGCTCCATTCTCTGACTTCCCACACCTCCATTCTATGATTTCACACACCTCCATTCTATGACTTCACACACCTCCATTCTGTGACTTCACACACCTCCATTCTGAGTTCAAATACCTCCGTTCTGTGACTTAACACACCTCCATTCTGTGACTTCAGACACCTCCATTCTGAGTTCACACACCTCCATTCTGTGATTTCACACACCTCCATTCTGACTTCACACACCTCCATTCTGTGCCTTCACACACCTCCATTCTATGACTTAACACACCTTCATTCTTACTTAACAAACATCCATTCTATGACTTCACACACCTACATTCTGTGACTTCACACACCTCCATTCTATGACCTCACACACCTCCATTCTATGACTTCGCCCACCTGCACTGTGACTTTACACACCTCCATTCTATGAGTTCACACACCTCCATTCTGACTTCACACACCTCCATTCTGTGACTTCACACACCTCCATTCTGACTTCACACATCTCCATTCTATGACTTCACACAACACCATCTGACATCACACACCTCCATTCCATGACTTCACACACCTCCATTCGATGAATTCACACACCTCCATTCTTTGACTTCATGCACCTCCATTCTATGAGTTCACACACCTCCATTCTGTGACTTCACACACCTTTATTGTGTGACTTCACACCCTTCCATTCTTTGACTTCACACACCTCCATTCCATGACTTCACACACCTCCATTCTATGAGTTCACACACCTCCATTTTATGAGTTCACACACCTCCATTTTGACTTCACACACCTCCATTCTTTGACTTCATACACCTACATTCTCACTTCAGAAACATCCATTCTATGACTTCACGCACCTCCATTCTATGACTTCACTCACCTCATTTCTGAGTTGACACACCTCCATTTTGTGACTTCACCCACCTCCATCCTGATTTCACACACCTCCATTCTGACTTCACAAACCTCCATTCTGTGACTTCACACACCTCCATTCCATGACTTCACACACCTCCATTCGATGACTTCACACACCTCCATTCTTTGACTTTACACACCTCCATTCTATGAGTTCACACACCTCCATTTGTGACTCTACACACCACCTTTTTGACTTCACACACCTCCATTCTGTGATTTCACACACCTCCATTCTGTGACTTCACACACCTTTATTGTTTGACTTCACACACCTCCATTCTTTGACTTCACACACCTCCATTCCATGACTTCACACACCTCCATTCTATGACTTCAGACACCTCCATTCTATGACTTCACACACCTCCATTCTATGACTTCACACACCCCAGTCTTTGACTTCACACCCCTCCATTCTGTGACTTCACACACCTCCATTCTATAACTTCACACACCTCCATTGTGCCTTCCCACACCTCCAATCTGAGTTCACACACCTCCGTTCTGACTTCACACAGCTCCATAAAATGACTTCACACACCTCCATTCTGTGACATCGCACACCTCCATTCTGACTTCACACAGCTCCATTCTCTGACTTCCCACACCTCCATTATATGATTTCACACACCTCCATTCTATGACTTCACACACCTCCGTTCTGTGACTTAACACACCTCCATTCTGTGACTTCACACACCTCCATTCTGAGTTCACACACCTCCATTCTGTGACTTCACACACCTCCATTCTGACTTCACACAGCTCCATTCTATGACTTAACACACCTCAATTCTGTCCCTTCACACACCTCCATTCTATGACTTAACACACCTTCATTCTTACTTAACAAACATCCATTCTATGACTTCACACCCCTCCATTCTATGACTTCACACACCTCCATTCTATGACTTCACACACCTCCATTCTGTGACTTCACACACCTCAATTCTGTGACTTCACACACCTCCATTATGACTTCACACACATCCAATCTATGACTTCACACACCTCCATTCTGTGACTTCACACACCTCAATTCTGTGACTTCACACACCTCCATTCTATGACTTCACACACCTCCATTCTGTGACTTCACACACCTCCATTCTGACTTCACACACCTCCATTCTATGACTTAACACACCTCCCTTCTATGACTCTACACACCACCTTTTTGACTTCACACACCTCCATTCTATGACTTCACACACCTCCATTCTGTGACTTCACACACCTTTACTGTATGACTTCACACACCTCCATTCTTTGACTTCACACACCTCCATTCCATGACTTCACACAACTCTATTCTATGACTTCACACACCTCCATTCCATGACTTCACACACCTCCATTCTATGACTTCACACACCTCCAGTCTTTGACTTCACACCCTTCCATTCTGTGACTTCACACACCTCCATTGTATAACTCCACACACCTCCATTGTGACTTCCCACACCTCCAATCTGAGTTCACACACCTCCGTTCTGACTTCACACAGCTCCATAAAATGACTTTACACACCTCCATTTTGTGACTTCGCACACCTCCATTCTGACTTCACACAGCTCCATTCTCTGACTTCCCACACCTCCATTCTATGATTTCACACACCTCCATTCTATGACTTCACAAACCTCCATTCTGTGACTTCACACACCTCCATTCTGAGTTCCAACACCTCCGTTCTGTGACTTAACACACCTCTATTCTGTGACTTCACACACCTCCATTCTGATTTCACACACCTCAATTCTGTGACTTCACACACCTCCATTCTGACATCACACAGCTCCATTCAATGACTTCACACACCTCCATTCTGTCCCTTTACACACCTCCATTCTATGACTTAACACACCTTCATTCTTACTTAACAAACATCCATTCTATGACTTCAAACACCTCCATTCTATGACTTCACACACCTCCAATCTGACTTCACACACCTCCATTCTATGACTTCACACACCTCCATTCTGTGACTTCACACACCTCCATTCTGAGTTCAAACACCTCCGTTCTGTGACTTAACACACCTCCATTCTGTGACTTCACACACCTCCAATGTGACTTCTCACAGCTCTATTCTATGACTTCACACACCTCCATTCTGTGACTTCACACACCTCCATTATGACTTCACACACATCCATTCTGTGACTTCACACACCTCCATTCTATGACTTCACAATCCTCCATTCTGTGACTTCGCACACCTCCATTCTGACTTCACACAGCTCCATTCTCTGACTTCCCACACCTCCATTCTATGATTTCACAAACCTCCATTCTATGACTTCACACCCCTCCATTCTGTGACTTCACACACCTTCATTTTGAGTTCAAATACCTCCGTTCTGTGACTTAACACACCTCCATTCTCTGCCTTCACACACCTTCATTCTGAGTTCACACACCTCCATTCTGTGACTTCACACACCTCTATTTGTGCCTTCGCACACCTCCATTCTATGACTTAATACACCTTCATTCTTACTTAACAAACATCCATTCTATGATTTCACACCTCCATTCTATGACTTCACACACCTCAATTCTGTGACTTCACACACCTCCATTATGACTTCACACACATCCATTCTATAACTTCACAAACCTCCATTCTGTGACTTCACACACCTCCATTTTGAGTTCACTCACCTCCATTCTGTGACTTCACAAACCTCGAATCTGACTTCACACAGCTCCACTCTATGACTTCACACACCTCCATTCTTTGACTTCACACACCTCCATTCTATGACTTCAGAAACCTCCATTGTGACTTCACACACCTTCATTCTATGAGTTCACACACCTCCATTCTGACTTCACACACCTCCAATCTATGACTTCACACACCTCCATTCTGACTTCACACACCTCCATTCTATGACTTCACATAACTCCATTCTGACTTCACATACCTCCATTCTGTGACTTCACACACCTCCATTCCATGACTTCACACACCTCCATTCGATGACTTCACACACCTCTATTCTTTGACTTTACACACCTGCATTCTATGAGTTCACACACCTCCATTGTGACTCTACACACCACCTTTTTGACTTCACACACCTCCATTCTGTGATTTCACACACCTCCATTCTGTGACTTCACACACCTTTATTGTTTGACTTCACACACCTCAGTTCTTTGACTTCACACACCTCCATTCCATGACTTCACACACCTCCATTCTATGACTTCACACACCCCAGTCTTTGACTTCACACCCCTCCATTCTGTGACTTCACACACCTCCATTGTGCCTTCCCACACCTCCAATCTGAGTTCACACACCTCCGTTCTGACTTCACACAGCTCCATAAAATGACTTCACACACCTCCATTCTGTGACTTCGCACACCTCCATTCTGACTTCACACAGCTCCATTCTCTGACTTCCCCCACCTCCATTCTATGATTTCACACACCTCCATTCTATGACTTCACACACCTCCATTCTGTGACTTCACACACCTCCATTCTGAGTTCCAACACCTCCGTTCTGTGACTTAACACACCTCCATTCTGTGACTTCACACACCTCCATTCTGAGTTCACACACCTCCATTCTGTGACTTCACACACCTCCATTCTGATTTCACACAGCTCCATTCTATGACTTCACACACCTCCATTCTGTCCCTTCACACACCTCCATTCTATGACTTAACACACCTTCATTCTTACTTAACAAACATCCATTCTATGACTTCACACACCTCCATTCTATGACTTCACACACCTCCATTCTATGACTTCACACACCTCCATTTTGTGACTTCACGCACCTCAATTCTCTGACTTCACACACCTCCATTATGACTTCACACACATCCATTCTATGACTTCACACACCTCCATTCTATGACTTCACACACCTCAGTTCTGTGACTTCACACACCTCCATTCTGAGTTCACACACCTCCATTCTGTGACTTCGCACACCTCCAATCTGACTTCACACAGCTCCACTCTGTGCCTTCCCACACCTCCATTCTATGATTTCACACACCTCCATTCTATGACTTCACACACCTCCATTCTATGACTTCACACACCTCCATTCTGTGACTTCACACACCTCCATTCTCAGTTCAAACACCTCCGTTCTGTGACTTAACACACCTCCATTATGACTTCACACACATCCATTCTATGACTTCACACACCTCCATTCTATGACTTCACACACCTCCATTCTGTGACTTCGCACACCTCCATTCTGACTTCACACAGCTCCATTCTCTGACTTCCCACACCTCCATTCTATGATTTCACACACCTCCATTCTATGACCTCACACACCTACATTCTGTGACTTCACACACCTCCATTTTGAGTTCAAATACCTCCGTTCTGTGACATAACACACCTCCATTCTGTGACTTCACACACCTCCATTCTGACTTCACACAGCTCCATTCTATGACTTCACACACCTCCATTCTCTGCCTTCACACACCTCCATTGTATGACTTAACACACCTTCATTCTTACTTAACAAACATCCATTCTATGACTTCACACACCTACATTCTGTGACTTCACACACCTCCATTCTATGACCTCACACACCTCCATTCTGTGACTTCGCACACCTGCATTGTGACTTTACACACCTCCATTCTATGAGTTCACACACCTCCATTCTGACTTTACACACCTCCATTCTGTGACTTCACACAACTCCATTCTGACTTCACACCCCTCCATTCTACGACTTCACCCAACACCATCTGACATCACACACCTACATTCCATGACTTCACACACCTCCATTCGATGAATTCACACACCTCCATTCTTTGACTTCATGCACCTCCATTCTATGAGTTCACACACCTCCATTCTGTGACTTCACACACCTTTATTGTTTGACTTCACACCCTTCCATTCTTTGACTTCACACACCTCCATTCCATGACTTCACACACCTCCATTCTATGAGTTCACACACCTCCATTCTATGAGTTCACACACCTCCATTTTGACTTCACACACCTCCATTCTTTGACTTCATACACCTACATTCTCACTTCAGAAACATCCATTCTATGACTTCACGCACCTCCATTCTATGACTTCACTCACCTCATTTCTGAGTTGACACACCTCCATTTTGTGACTTCACCCACCTCCATCCTGATTTCACACACCTCCATTCTGACTTCACAAACCTCAATTCTTTGACTTCACACACCTCCATTCTATGATTTCACAAACTTCCATTCTATGAATTCGCACACCTCCATTATATGACTTCACTCACCTCATTTCTGAGTTGACACACCTCAATTTTGTGATTTCACACACCTCCAATTTGACTTCACACACCCCCATTCTATGACTTCACACACCCCCATTTTGACTTCACACACTCCATTCTATGAGTTCACACACTTCCATTCTGACTTCACACACCTCCATTCTATGGCTCCACACAGCTGCATTCTGACTTCAGACACCTTCATTCTGTGACTTCACACACCTCCATTCTGTGACTTCACACACCTCCATTTTGACTTCACACACTTCCATTCTTTGACTTAACACACCTGCATTCTGTGACTTCACACACCACCATTGTTTGACTTCACACACCTATATTCTTGGACTTCACACACCTCCATTCCATGACTTCACACATCTCCATTTTATGAGTTCACACACCTCCATTTTGACTTCACACATCTCCATTCTATGACTTCACACACCTTCATTCTACTTCAGAAACATCCATTCTATGCCTTCACACACCTCCATTCTATGACATCACAAAACTCCATTCTGTGACGTCACACACCTCCATTCTGAGTTCACACACCTCAATTCGTGACTTCACACACCTCCATTCTTTGACTTCATACACCTACATTCTCATTTCAGAAACATCCATTCTATGACTTCACGCACCTCCATTCTATGACTTCACTCACCTCATTTCTGAGTTGACACACCTCCATTTTGTGACTTCACCCACCTCCATCCTGATTTCACACACCTCCATTCTGACTTCACAAACCTCAATTCTTTGACTTCACACACCTCCATTCTATGATTTCTCACACCTCCATTCTATTAATTCACACACCTCCATTCTGTGACTTCACACAACTCCATTCTATGACTTCCCACACCTCCATTCTATTAATTCACACACCACCATTATATGACTTCACACACCTCCATTCTATGACTTCACACGCCTAGATTCTGTGACTTCACACACCTCCATTGTGAGTTCACACACCTCCATTCTGTGACTTAACACACCTCCATTCTGTGACTTCACACACCTCCATTCTGAGTTCACACACCTCCATTCTGTGACTTCACACACCTCCATTCTGACTTCACACAGCTCCATTCTATGACTTCACACCCCTCCATTCTGTGCCTTCAAACACCTCCATTCTATGACTTAACACACCTTCATTCTTACTTAACAAACATCCATTCTATGACTTCACACACCTCCATTCTATGACTTCACACACCTACATTCTATGACTTGACACACCTCCATTCTGTGACTTCACACACCTCAATTCTGTGACTTCACACACCTCCATTATGACTTCACACACATCCAATCTATGACTTCACACACCTCCATTCTATGACTTCACACACCTCAATTCTGTGACTTCACACACCTCCAATCTGACTTCACACACCTCCATTCTATGACTTCACACACCTCCATTCTGTGACTTCACACACCTCCATTCTGAGTTCAAACACCTCCGTTCTGTGACTTAACACACCTCCATTTGTGACTTCACACACCTCCAATCTGACTTCGCACACCTCCATTCTGACTTCACACAGCTCCATTCTCTGACTTCCCACACCTCCATTCTATGACTTCACACCCCTCCATTCTATGACTTCACACACCTCCATTCTGGGACTTCACACACCTCCATTCTGAGTTCAAACACCTCCGTTCTGTGACTTAACACACCTCCATTCTGTGACTTCACACACCTCCATTCTGTGACTTCACACACCTCCATTTTGAGTTGACACACCTCCATTCTGTGACTTCACACACCTCCAATCTGACTTCACACAGCTCCATTCTATGACTTCACACACCTCCATTCTGTGACTTCACACACCTCCAATCTATGACTTCACACACCTCCATTGTGACATAACACACCTCCATTCTATGAATTCACACACCTCCATTCTGACTTCACACACCTCCAATCTATGACTTCACACACCTCCATTCTGACTTCACACACCTCCATTCTATGACTCCACACAACTCCATTCTGACTCCACATACCTCCATCCTGTGACTTCACACACCTCCATACTGAGTTCACAAAACTCCATTCGGTGACTTAACACACCTCCATTCTGACTTCACACACGTCCATTCTATGACTTCACACCCTTCCATTCTGTGACTTCACACACCTCCATTCTGTGACTTCACACACCTCTATTCTGAGTTCACACACCTCCATTCTGTGACGTCACACACCTCCATTCTATGACTTCACACACCTACATTCTATGACTTCACACATCCATTTTGACTTTACACACCTCCAATATATGACTTCAATCAGCTCAATTCTCTGACTTCACACACCTCCATTCTATGACTTTAAACCCGTCCATTCAGTGACTTCACACACCTCCATTCAATGACTTCACCCACCTCTATTCTATAACTTCACACATCTCCATTCTCCGACTTCACATCCCTCTAATTTGATTTCTCATACCTCCATTCTATAACTTCACAAACCTCACTTCAGTGACTTCACAATACTCCATTCTATGACTTCACAAATCTACATTCTATGACTTCACACACCTCAATTCTGACTCACACAACTCCATTCTGTGACTTCACAAAACTCCATTCTATGATTTCACATATCTCCATAATATGACTTCACAAACCTCCATCTATGACTTCACACACCTCCATTATGAGTTCACAGACCTCCATTCTGTGACTTCACACACCTCCATTCTGACTTCACACATCTCCATTGTATGACTTCACACACTTCCATTCTTTGACTTCACACACCTCCATTCTATGACTTCACAAACTTCCATTGTGACGTCACACACCTCCATTCTATGAGTTCACACACCTCCATTCTATGACTTCACACACCTAATTTCTATGACTTCACCCACCTCCATTCTATGACTTTACACCTCCATTCTGACTTCACACACCTCCATTCTGTGACTTCACACACCTCCATTCTATGAATTCACAAACTTCCATTGTGACGCCTCACACCTCCATTCTATGTTTTCACACACCTCCATTCTATGACTTCAATCACCTCCATTCTATGACTTCACACACCTCCTTTCTGAGCTGACACACCTCCATTCTATGACTTCACACACCTCCAATCTGAATTCACACACCTCCATTCTATGACTTCACCCACCTCCATTCTATGACTTCACACACCTCCATTCTCCGACTTCACACCCCTCTAATTTGATTTTTCATACCTCCATTCTATGACTTCACAAACCTCCCTTCGGTGACTTCACAATACTCCATTCTATGACTTAACACATCTACATTCTATGACTTCACACACCTCAATTCTGACTCACACAACTCCATTCTGTGACTTCACAAAACTCCATTCTATGATTTCACATATCTCCATACTATGACTTCACACACCTCCATCTATGATTTCACACACCTCCATTCTGAGTTCACACACCTCCATTCTGTGACTTCACACACCTCCATTCCGGCTTCACACAGATCCATTGTATGACTTCACACACCTCCATTCTGTGACTTCACACACCTCCATTCTATGACTTCACAATCATCCATTGTGACGTCACACACCTCCATTCTATGAGTTCACACACCTCCATTCTATGACTTCACACACCTCCATTCTGACTTCACACACCTCTATTCTATGACTTGCAACACCTACATTGTGACTTCCCACACCTCCATTCTATGACTTCACAGACTTCGAATCTGTGACTTCACTCACCTCCACTCTATGACTTCACACTTCTCCATTCTATGACTTCCCACACCTAATTTCTGTGACTTCACCCACCTCCATTCTATGACTTCACACCTTCATTCTGACTTCACACACCTCCATTCTATGACTTCACACACCTCCATTCTGACTTCACACACCTCCATTCTGTGACTTCACACACCTCCATTCTATGATTTCACACACCTCCATTCTGTGACTTCACACACCTGAATTCTATGACTTCACACACCTCCATTCTGTGACTTCACACACCTCCATTCTATGACTTCACACACCTCCATTCTATGACTTCACACACCTACATTTTGACTTCACACACCTCCATTCTATGAGTTCACACACCTGCATTGTGACTTCACACACCTCCATTCTATGACTTCACACACCTCAATTCTGACCTCACACACCTCCATTCTGAATTCACACATCTAAATTCTGTGCCTTCACACACCTCCATTCTATGATTTCACACACCTCCATTGTATGACTTCAATCACCTCCATTCTATGACTTTACACACCTCCTTTCTGTGTTGACACACCTCCATTCTATGACTTCACACACCTCCAATCTGAATTCACACACCTTCATTCTATGACTTCACACACCTCCATTCTATGACTTCACACACCTCCATTCTCCGAATTCACACCCCTCTAATTTGATTTCTCATACCTCCATTCTATGACTTCAGAAACCTCCCTTTGGTGATTTCACAATATTCCATTCTATGACTTCACACATCTACATTCTATGACTTCACACACCTCAATTCTGACTCACACATCTCCATTCTGTGACTTCACAAAACTCCATTCTATGATTTCACATATCTCCATACTATGACTTCACACACCTCCATCTATGACTTCACACACCTCCATTCTGAGTTCACACACATCCATTCTGTGACTTTACACACCTCCATTCTGAGTTCACACACCTCAATTCTAGGACTTCACACACCTGCATTCTGTGACTTCACACACCTCCATTCTATGACTTCACAGACCTCAAATCTGTGACTTCACTCACCTCCACTCTATGACTTCACACTTCTCCATTCTATGACTTCCCACACCTAAGTTCTATGACTTTACCCACCTACATTCTATGACTTCACACCTCCATTCTGACTTCACACACCTCCATTCTATGACTTCACACACCTCCATTCTGACTTCACCCACCTCCATTCTGTGACTTCACACACCTCCATTCTATGATTTCACACACCTCCATTCTGTGACTTCACACACCTTCATTCTTTGACTTCACACACCTCCATTCTGTGACTTCACACACCTCCATTCTGAGTTCACACCTCTCCATTCTGTGACTTCTCACACCTCGATTCTGTGACTTCACACACCTCCAATCTGTGACTTCACACTCTCCATTCTATGACTTCACACACCTCCATTCTATGACTTCACACACCTCCATTCTGTGACTTCACACACCTCCATTCTATGACCTCACACACCCTCATTCTGTGATTTCACACGCCTCCATTCTATGACTTCACACATCCATTTTGATTTCACACACCTCCAATATTTGACTTCAAACTCCTCAGTTCTGTGACTTCACACACCTCCATTCTATGACTTCATACCGTCCATTCTGTGACTTCACACACCTCCATTCTATGACTTCACACACTTCCATTCTATGACTTCACACACCTCCATTCTGTGACTTTACACACCTCCATTCTGGGTTCACACACCTCCATTCTGTGATTTCACACTCCTTCAATCTGTGACTTCCTACACCTCCATTCTGTGACTTCACACACCTCCATTCTGAGTTCACACAACTCCATTCGGTGACTACACACACCTCCATTCTGACTTCACACACCTCCATTCTATGACTTCACACACTTACATTCTATGACTTCATACACCTCCATTCTATGACTTCACACACCTTCATTCTTACTTCACAAACACCCATTCTATGACTTCACACACCTCCATTCTGTGACTTCACACACCTCCATTCTGAATTCACACAGCTCAATTCTGTGACTTCACAAAATTCCATTCTGACTTCACACACCTCCATTGTATGAATTCACACACCTCCATTATATGATTTCACACACTTCCATTCTGTGACTTCACATACCTCCATTCTATGACTTCACACACCTCCATTCTATGACTTCCCACACCTCCATTCTGTGACTTCACACACCTCCATTCTATGACTTCACACACCTCCATTGTGACTACACACACCTCCATTCTGTGAGTTCACACACCGCCATTCTGACTTCACACACCTCCATTCTCTGACTTCACACACCTCCATTCTGAATTCACACAGCTCAATTCTGTGACTTCACAAAATTCCATTCTGACTTCACACACCTCCATTGTATGAATTCACACACCACCATTCTGTGACTTCACACACTTCCATTGTTGCCGGGCCAACCGGCAGCAAACCAGGGTTCGCAGATTGGGGTTCCTGAAATAGGGGACAAGGACTAGGAAGAAAAAGAAGAGAGACAGACACACTAGGTCCGGGATGTCCGCAGTCCAGGCAAAGACTGACTAGACTGCCGCGTTTATTTTCCCCTCCCCCTTCTTCCCTCCTCCTCTCCCAGGCAACCTCCAGGTGTTACATTCATATGGTAATTGTCAGGTCATTTACATGGAATAGGGCCAGAAAGCAATAAGACAATATAGCCATCGTCTGATGCAAGTCAAGGTACAGTTTGATTCCACTCTGGCTCCCAACATGTCCCCCGTTTTTTATTTTAAAAGAAACACAAGTGCAATTTTTACTCTTTTCTATACCCCTAATTTATCCTGTCACATTTTCCAAAAATGACTTTGGTCCCTTGGTCCAACGGGGATTTGATGGGCGGAGATTCAACTTCCGTGACTTCTTCAAGCTGACTCAGGGGCGCCGTCTCCACGCTTGACCAGGGACCTTAAGAAGCCTAGCCTGTTTTATCAAGGCGTTGCAAGGATTAGACACCAGGAACAACAATCTACTCCAAACTAGAAATCATACTTGACATTCAACAACTGCACAAACCATCCTTGGCCACAACAGCGCAGCCTACCTAGCACCCATTTGCAAAGGCTTTTTCTTGATTGTCTGGGGAACTAAATTTCTGCAACCTTAACAATGCTTCAGTCGTCAGATCTAAACAGATTAATAGAGACACAAGCTTCAGATCCACAAACTTTTCCTGAATTTGTGGCTGGTGACAAAAATAAAAAAATTTGCTCAATTAGGACTTTAAACTACCCACTATCACAGAAGATTGACAAGTTCCTGCCCAGTTATGAAAGGCACGGGCATTAGTAAGGCATGCTTACAAACTATTCTATGACCTCCCGGCTCTGATTAATTTGAATGGCCAAGCACAAGTGACTCTAAGATCTGACACCAACTCTGCCATCCAAGCAGAGGCTTTCCTGTCCCGGTAGTGTCTCTCCACACAGGGATAAACATCCCATTGGCATTTCACTTTGTTGGTTGCTGGATTTGAACTCAGGGTCTGGGCGCTGTCTCTCAGCTCTCCAGCTCAAGCTAGCGCCCTGCCACTGTGAGTCCCGAGCTTGGTGCTTGAGTGCTTCCCCCCAGCTTTTCAGCTCAGAGCTAGCACTCTGCCACTTCGAGCTCCAAAGCAACTCTCTCCCAGCATCCTGCTGGCAGATTAGACACCACAGTCTCACAGGGACTTTGCTTTGCACCGGGCAGGCTCAAAACTGTGGCTTTCAGATCAACGAGTCTACAAAAGGCCACTTTACTCCAATTAGAAGCAACAAGGTGGTCAATACAGAAATAGTCTCTAAGCATGATCTTACCTGGAACTTGGTGAGGGCCAAACTTACATCTGAATGAGGATCTGCTGTCCTTCTCCATGGGCCTTCTGGAGATTGCTATAAAGTAACTTACAAGAGTAAGCTGAAATAGCAATTAAGCAACCATTTTGATAGTCCTAATTTTCCTTGTTTCTTTTTTTGAAACAAAGCTTTAGGACAACTTTACTTTTAAATTTTGTTCAGAAATGGTTTCTAATTTTCTTTAAAACTTTTACACTTTTTAACTTAAACTCTTAACACTTTGGTCTTTATTTGCATTTGAAAAACCTTTAAGGCTAAAGGAATTCCCTTTGCCTCCAGGCCCTCTAAGGCTCAAGGCACTCCTCTTGCCTTTTAGAAAAAAGGGCTCTTTTGCAGTTTAGATTACTGTCTAGAACTCCAACAACAGTTTAAACTCAAATAACAGTTTTTCCCTAATTCAAGAACTATAGACATCAGTGCACCAAAAGTCTAAGTCTGGACTTAGTTTCCTCTCCTTTTTTAAAATACACCCAAAAGCATGGAGATAAACCTTTAAACATTCCTTTAAAATACTAATCACATTATCCACATTTTACCATCAGATTTCTAGTGTCAGTTTGCAAGAAAGGACAGGCAAAATTTCTGACGTTAATGAACAATTTTACATTTAAATTTCTAATACATGTTTCCAAACTTTAACTTAAAGTAATAAATCCCAAATTCCTTAACACCTCTGTGCTGAACAGGATACAATGTTTACAATGTAAACAGCTGTATGTATTGCAATACCAGATTTTTTAAAATGCAGATTTCAGGATCTTTAGAAAAATACTTTTTACCAGTTTTTCTTTAAAACAATGCAATAATACTTTTAAGACATAGGAAACATTCAAGCACAATAATTTTCTTGAAGTTTAGACTTAGATTTACCCAATTACCTTTGTTTCAAATGAGTTCAACCATTGTTTTATACAGTATGCTGACAATTTAACCTTGAACATGTTCACTCACTCATTCACACACATTCATACTCAAAGATCATAAAGTGCGCAAAATTAATATTGGCCGTTCGTTTTCTGGAAGTTTGTTTCAAGAGAGTTTTGCCAATTTTACTCTTACAGGTGAGAACCAGGTTCAAAACAAAACTTCTTGCAAGGCAACTTAGCTGGAATTTATTTTTCCAGGGCTTGTCACAACTGCAGACATGGGGGAGCGGCCATACTAGGCCCAGAAATGTTCAAATAAATAACAAGGATGTGTGCTTGAGTACGCACAGAAAAACCATAAGGATCCATACTTAGAAATGGTACCAATTTTAAAGACAAAACTGGACAAGGAAAAATATGTAACACGAACAAGACAAACGGAGACTTTTAAATAATCAGACATTGACATATAACAAGAAAATTGGACTCAATCAGATACACTTAACACAAAAAACATGAGCTCAAATGAATGTTTTCACCAAACAGTTATTTTTAGATTTAGACATGTCTTGCTGGTGGGACTCTCAGGTATGCCTTGTTATTGACAAGAAACTCAGAAGGGGAGGGGGGGTCAAGGCGTCCCTTGACCACCCAGGCCTCTGTTTTAGGCCCACAGTGCACCTTTTCAAACAAACAAACAAAAATAAAATAAAATAAAATAAAATAAAATAAAATAAAATAAAACGCTGACATACAAGGGGGTCGGCCGACTTCTACTTACCTCTGGAGGCCTTTGCTTTTCACCTGGGCATCTTTTATAAAAAAGGTTATTAAGAAGAGGGCTGGTAAAGACAAAATAATGTCACATATTAAATTGTGTAGAGTCAATAAATATGTTAAAAGGTCCCTACATAATAGTAAAAGGAGGAGAAACACAGCTCATATGAATGTGTGGAACAAGTGGATCAGTAGCAGTCCCGATTGACATGCACAAATAACTCAGGTCCTTCCCACGTCGCAGGATGCACCACTGGAGGGTTGGGGGTGTAGGCCCAGTGAGTCACTGCTTGGATGGCCACTGTCACTCTCCACGATCCGAACGCAGCGTTCAGGCAGCCAGCGGGCGTCATTTTCTCCTTGTGAAAAAACACATACATGCCCTCGACCCCAGGTTAGAACAGGATCGGGTCCATGCCAAGCACCAGTTAGGGGATCCTTCCATTTTACTAAGGCAAAAGGACGCTGCGCTCTTTTTTCCCAGAATCGCTGAGCAGCAGATAAATTATTTGAATCCAAATTCAAAAAATTTAAAACAAATAAAGCATGATTAAGTATATTCACAGGGGTAGCGGGATATGACTCTCCTTTCTGTATTTTAGCAATTTGATGTTTTAATAATCCATTAGCTTTCTCCACGATGCCTTGACCTTGAGGATTGTAAGGAATGCCTGTAATATGAGTGATATTATAGGAATGGCAGAAGGATTGAAATGCTCGGCTTGCATAGCCAGGGCCATTATCTGTTTTTATTTGCGAGGGAATCCCCATCTCAGCAAAGCATCGAATGCAGTGAGAGATACAATGTTTAGTGGCTTCCCCAGCAAGGGGGGTGGCCAAGATAAAATTAGAATAAGTATCTACAGTAACATGAACATATTTTAATCGGCCAAATGATGGAACATGTGTGACATCCATCTGCCAAATGTGATTAGAAAGCAGTCCTCGTGGATTTATGCCTAAATGGGGGGCTGGTGAAAAAGGGACACAGTTGGAGTAAGTCTTAACTATTTGCCTCGCTGCTTCTCTAGATAATTTGAACTGTCTGCGCAAGGCTCGACTGTTTTGATGATGGATGGCATGTGACTGCTTAGCAAGTTCAACCTGAGTTAAGTAAACTCTGGTGGCGGAGTCAGTAACTGCATTGCCCTCACTTAAAGGGCCAGGAAGATTAGTGTGAGCTCGAACAAAGCCAAAAAAACAGGGGTGGTTGCGAGAACAAAGCCAAGTTTGTATTTGGCGAAATTGGGTCTGAATATTGGAGTTAGTAGTTCCAATAAAGGGAACAGTTTCTATGACTTGAAGAGCACGAATTACATATTGACTGTCTGAGTATAAGTTAAAGGGCTCGTCTTGTAACAGGACGAGTGCTTGTAAAACAGCCTCTAATTCCACCTCTTGGGCGGAGGAAAAACCTGTAACCCAAGATTGAGTTTTCCCATTAATGGTCAGAGCAGCCGTTCCATTTGAGGATCCATCTGTAAATACCAAAGCGGCAGAAGATAAAGGCGAGGCCTGTACTATGGAAGGAAATAGAAACGTATGACACGCAGCAAATTGGAGAAGTTTGTTAGACGGGTAGTGATGCAAAATTTTTCCCGTATAATTGGCCCAAGCAATGGCCCAAGAATCGCAATGGGCGAATAGCCAATCTTGTTGTTGTAAATTATATGGGACACAGATAAAATGAGGTTCCTGACCTAAATATTTACGGGAATCCACTCGGCACATGTGTATCAGATTAGCTACCAATTCGTAGTAGGGGGTCAGCACTTTGCCGGGTGTTGATGGTAGATAAAGCCATAAAAGTGGGCCATCCTGCCACAATACAGCAGTTGGGGAGTGAGAAGTAGCTAAAATATAAACTCCCCATGGTTTAGAATAGTCACAATAGGTCACTTGTTGCTGGGAAATTGCCTTTTCTACAATTTGGATGGCCCTCCTGGCGTCAGGATTTAATTCACGCAAGGATGTAGGGTTGGTATCTCCTTTTAAGAGATCAAAAAGGGGTTTTAACTCTCCTGTGGAGAGCTTTAGATAAGGCCGAAGCCAATTTATATCTCCTAAGAATTGCTGAAAATCATGAAGAGTTCTTAAGTGGGAAGTTTTTAATTGTATTTTTTGGCTTTTAAAATAGTGTGGGCCTAATATATGGCCTATATATGTAAAAGGGGGGTGTTCCTGAACCTTTTCAGCTGCTATTATAAGGCCAAAGAGGCTCAGATCTTGCTTTAGTTGTCCAAAGGCTTGTCGTACGACGATAGGGTCAGAACAAGCCAACAAGATGTCATCCATATAATGAACAATATAAACAGAAGAAAATTTTTCACGAGTGGAAGAAATGGCTCTAGCTACAAAACTTTGACATAAAGTTGGGCTATTTGCCATGCCCTGTGGGAGCACAAGCCAGTGATATCGCTTCATGGGTTCTTTAAAATTAACAGAGGGGACACTGAAGGCAAAGCGCTTACAGTCTTGAGGCGCCAGGGGTATAGTATAGAAACAATCCTTCAAATCTATAATAATCCTATAAGTATCCTTTGGGATTGCCATGGGTGAAGGCAAGCCAGGCTGTAGGGCCCCCATCAGTTCCATTGTGGCATTTATTTTTCTCAAATCCTGTAACAGCCTCCATTTACATGACTTTTTCTTTATAACAAACATTGGAGAATTCCATGGAGAGTTAGAAGGGGCCACATGCCCCAAGTCCAGCTGTTCCTGTACCAGCTGCTGTACTGCAATGATCTTTTCTAGTGAAAGAGGCCACTGTTCAACCCATACCGGTTGTTCAGAGAGCCAATTTATGGGATCAGCATGAGGGGGAGGGCAAACGACAGCTCCCGTCAAGGGATACCCCAATCCTTGTCTCGTAGGGTGAGACTGGGGTTGGAGTGGCTCTAGCTCCCCCTGTGCTGCTCGGCCTAGTCCCCTAAAGGGGAGGAGGCCTTGATCAAGTAACTGCTTAGTGACCGCAGCACTAGGACTAAACATATACACTCCCATTTTTTCCATGATATCACGACCCCATAAATTAATTGGCAGATGATCCAAGACAAATGGCTGAAAATGACCAGAGTGCCCTTCCTCATCTCTCCAAACAAGGATCGCACTGCTCTGCTGTGGGTCAGTTGCTTGCCCAACCCCCTGTAGGGAAGTCATAGAGGTTGTCAGGGGCCATTGGGCTGGCCAATGTTTTTTAGATATCACAGACACATCTGCTCCAGTGTCTAATATTCCTTTAAAGGGCTTTTCTTGTATAAATACAGTCATCTCAGGCCTCTCTTTTTTTATGCTTTGTACCCAATAGATATCAGAAGATCTAAATCCTCTCTGTCCACATGGGGAATTAGCAGTCTCCCCGGGAGGTAAAGGCACAAGTATTAATTGTGCTAATTTTTGACCGGCTGGGATCGATACCACGTGTTTCGGGGCAGAGGCCATAACTTTGATTTCTCCAGTAAAATCCTGGTCAATTTTGCCAGGTGTAATCTCTATCCCTTTAAGGGCTGAGCTACTTCGCCCTAACAGCAATCCAGCCACTCCCGGGGGAAGGGGGCCGAAGACCCCCATGGGGAGAGCTTGTGTCCCCATCTCTGAGGTCAATACTGAGCAGGTGGAGGAACAGAGGTCCAATCCTGCACTTCCTGGGGTGGCACGGAGGAGGCCGGAGACTGATCTTGGGGGGTTGTTAGAAGATGCACTTGTGGCCGAGAAGAGGGAGGGACTGCCCCATGGTTTTGCGGGGCCAGGGGCTGGCCCCTCCTCCAGTTTCCCGAAAGCGGGCGGCCATTGCGATCTGTTCTTGACCTGCAATCTTTAGCCCAGTGCTTCCCTTTACCACAGCGTGGACATGTGCCAGGTGATTTTTCTCTCTTTTGCCTGGCCTGGCATGGGCATTGCGTCATCCAATGTCCTATTTGTCCACAAGAGAAGCAACGCCCTGGGGGTCTAGCATCCCGAGAATGCCGCTGACCTCTATATTTTAGAGACTCAGTAACAGTCTTTCCTTGAGGAGCGGCGGCTAAAGTAAGGCCTTGTACATGGGAGGGTCCAATATCAGCACACAGTGAAATAAAGTCCGTGATTCCTCCCTTATTCCTATGGGGTCTGATAGCTGCCTGACAGGCGGCGTTGGCATTTTCATAGGCTATGTGTCTAACTATAATCTCCCTTGCATTCTCATCTTGTACTAGGCGGTCTGCAGTCTCCATTAATCGAGACAAAAATTCTAAATAAGGCTCATTTGGTCCCTGTTTAACTTCTACTAGATTTTTTGTACGATTGGAATTGCGTAACTTTTTCCAAGCCTCTCTCGCCGCAGCATTTATTTGTAAATAGGCCTCCTTTGCATAACCCAATTGATCTTTGGTGTTTTTATAGGTTCCCTCTCCTAACAACTGATCAACAGTGTAAGGCAGGTTCTTAGACCTATTTGTTTCAATTTTAGCCCGACACTGTGCAGTGAACTCTGTCTCCCATAATAAGTACTCTCCCGCACTAAGGCATGCTCTGGCAAGCCGCTTCCAGTCATTTGGGCATGCAATACCAGCACACGCGGCCTCCAATATTACTTGAGTAAAAGGGGCAGTTGGCCCATATTGGGAGCAGGCATTTTTTAAATCCTGTAATAGTTTAACAGGAACAGGTTGATGGTATACTTGTTCATCATGATCAACTAAACTAGGGAAGCATCGAGGCCCTGAAATACCTTCCCTCTCTCTAGCAGCCTGAGTCAGGTTTAATTGCGATGCACTGTGCCTGGTTGTAGTGCCTGTTAAAAGGGACTTGTTGCTAGGGCCTTTAGGCTTGCCTAAAGGTTGAGAAAGGGATTGAGGTCGTAAGGCTGCAGCCGGAGGCGGTGGGTGTGAGGGGTAAGGTTTAGAATCAGACACCATAGTGGCCTGAGGGTCATATTTCTTTCCTACTTCTGGGGGGGCTCTCTGCTCTGTCCCCATTTTCGATAGAAAATGTAGGATTTCTTCTAACTTCTTCTCCATCGTAGCCATTCGGCCCTCCATTGACTCATCATAACTTTCCTCCTTGATATTCAAACCTGAATTCTGATACTCAATATCTACTGGTTGTTGTTCCCTTTTCAAAATCTCACTTAGACTCTCTTGGGCTGCGGCATATGGCTCAGCCTCAGGTTCTTCAGAAGGGTCCTTTAACTCATAAAGTTCCCCTAATTCAAGATTAAGTTCAGCATCTTCATGTAGAGGATCTATGTATTCACTTACTAAATTCCATACAGTAGTAGCCTCTACTGGGGTCTTTTCGGGGCCATATACATCATAATAATCTTGAATTCTTTTTCCTATCCGCTGCCAGGCTTTTTGGAATTCCTCCTCTATAGACCTCGGGCATGCCTCCTTGAGAAACTGTAGGAAGCTCTGAAGCACCAGCTCTTCCACCCACGTTCCGTGGGCTTCAAATAGGCCTGTTAAGATCGGTAGAAATAACCCATGGCTATTAGCTTGACCCATAATTTTTACTCCTGACTATACTCTCTTAATAGTCCTACGATGTGTTACTCACCACAGGGAGAGGTCCTTCACCTTCGTCCCAGATTTTCAGGGTCCCTGTTCAGGCGCCAGATGCCGGGGCCAACCGGCAGCAAACCAGGGTTCACAGATTGGGGTTCCTGAAATAGGGGACAAGGACTAGGAAGAAAAAGAAGAGAGACAGACACACTAGGTCCGGGATGTCCGCAGTCCAGGCAAAGACTGACTAGACTGCCGCGTTTATTTTCCCCTCCCCCTTCTTCCCTCCTCCTCTCCCAGGCAACCTCCAGGTGTTACATTCATATGGTAATTCTCAGGTCATTTACATAGAATAGGGCCAGAAAGCAATAAGACAATATAGCCATCGTCTGATGCAAGTCAAGGTACAGTTTGATTCCACTCTGGCTCCCAACACATTGTGACGTCACACACCTCCATTCTATGAGTTCACACACCTCCATTCTATGACTTCACACACCTCCATTCTGACTTCACAAGCCTCTATTCTATGACTTCGCACACCTCCATTCTGACATCACACACCTCCATTCTATGATTTCACAGACCTCGAATCTGTGACTTCACTCACCTGCACTCTATGACTTCCCACTCCTCCATTCTATGATTTCCCACACCTCCTTTCTATGAATTCACCCACCTCCAATCAATGACTGCACACCTTCATTCTGACTTCACTCACCTCCATTCTGTGACTTCACACACCTCCATTCTATAACTTCACACACCTCCATTCTATGACTTCACACACCTCCATTCTATGATTTCATACACCTCCATTCTTTGACTTCACACCCCTAAATTCTGAGTTGACACACCTCCATTCTGTGACTTCACACACCTCTATTCTGACTTCACACCGCTCCATTCTATGACTTCACAAACTTCCATTCTTTGATATCACACACCTCCATTCTATGACTTCACACACCTTCATTCTTACTTTACATACCTCCGTTCTTTGAGTTCACATAACTCCATTCTACGACTTCACACATCTCCATTCTGTGACTTCACACACCTCCATTCTATGACTTCACACACTTCCATTGTGACGTCACACACCTCCATTCTATGAGTTCACACACCTCAATTCTGTCTTCACACACCTCCATTCTATGACTTCACACACCTCCATTCTGAATTCACACAGCTCCATTCTCTGACTTCACAAAACTCCATTCTATGATTTCACACACCTCCATACTATGGCTTCACACAACTCCATCTATGACTTCACACACCTCCATTCTGACTTCACACACCTTTATTCTATGACTTCGCACACCTCCATTCTGACATCACACACCTCCATTCTATGACTTCACAGACTTCGAATCTGTGACTTCACTCACATGCACTCTATGACTTCACACTCCTCCATTCTATGACTTCCCACACCTCCTTTCTATGACTTCACCACCTCCAATCTATGAATACATACCTCCATTCTGACTTCACACACCTCCATTCTGTGACTTCACACACCTCCATTCCATGACTTCACACACCTTCATTTTTACTTCAGAAACATTCACACACCTCCATTCTGTGACTTCACACATGCATTTTGACTTCACACACCTCCAATATATGACTTCAAACACCTCAATTGTGTGACTTCACACAGCTCCATTCTATGACTTCATAACGTCCATTCTGTGACTTCACACAGCTCCATTCTATGACTTCACACACTTCCATTCTATGACTTCACACACCTCCATTCTGTGCCTTTACACACCTCCATTCTGAGTTCACACACCTCCATTCTGTGACGTCACACACCTCTATTCTGTCACTTCCCACACCTCCATTCTGTGACTTCACACACCTCCATTCTATGACTTCACACACCTCTATTCTGACTTCACACACATCCATTCTATGACTTCATACACCTCCATTCTGACTTCACACACCTCCATTCTATGACTTCGCACACCTCTCTTCTGATTTCACACACCTCCATTCTGTGACTTCACACACCTCCATTCAATGACTTCACACACCTACATTCTTTGACTTCACACACCTCCAATCTGACATCACACACCTCCATTCTATGATTTCACAGACCTCGTATCTGTGACTTCACTCACCTGCACTCTATGACTACCCACACCTCTTTCTATGACTTCACCCACCTCCAATCTATGACTACACACCTCCATTCTGACTTCACACACCTCCATTCTGTGACTTCGCACACCTCCATTCTATGACTTCACACACCTCCATTAAGTGACTTCACACACCTTCATTCTTACTTCAGAAACATCCATTCTATGACTTCACACACCTCCATTCTATGACTTCACAAACCTCCATTCTGTGACTTCACACACCTCCATTCTGACTTCACACACTTCCATTCTATGACTTCAAACACTTCCATTCTATGACTTCACACACCTCCATTCTCTGACTTCACACACTTCCATTCTGACTTCACACACCTCCATTCTATGACTTCGCACACCTCTCTTCTGATTTCACACACCTCCATTCTGTGACTTCACACACCTCCATTCAATGACTTCACACACCTACATTCTTTGACTTCACACACCTCCATTCTGAGTTCACACACCTCTATTCTGTGATTTCACACATTTCCATTCTGTGACTTCACACACCTCCATTCTGTGACTTCACACACTTCCATTCTATGACTTCACACACCTTCATTCTATGATTTCACACACCTCCATTCTGTGACTTCACAAACCTCCATTCTATGACCTCACACACCCTCATTCTATGATTTCACACACCTCCATTCTATGACTTCACACATCCATTTTGACTTCACACACCTCCAATATATGACTTCAAACACCTCAATTCTGTGACTTCACACACCTACATTTTATGATTTCAAACCGTCCATTTTGTGACTTCACACACCTCCATTTTATGACTTCACACACTTCCATTCTATGACTTCACACACCTCCATTCTGTGACTTTACACACCTCCATTCTGAGTTCACACACCTCAATTTTTGGACTTCACACACCTCCAATCTGTGACTTCCCACACCTCCATTCTGTGACTTCACACACCTCCATTCTATGACTTCACACACCTCAATTCTATGACTTCACACACGTCCATTCTGTGACTTCACACACCTCCATTCTATGACTTCACACACCTCCATTGTGACTACACACACTATCATTCTATGAGTTCACACACCTCCATTCTGACTTCACACACCTGCATTCTATGACTTCACACACCTCCATTCTATGACTTCACACACCTCCTTTCTATGACTTCACCCAACTGCATTCTATGACTTCACACCTCCATTCTGACTTCACACACCTCCATTCTGTGACTTCACACACCTCCATTATATGACTTCACACACCTCCATTCTATGACTTCACACACCTCCGTTCTATGCCTTCACACACCTCCATTCTGTGACTTCACACACCTCCATTCTATGCCTTCACACACCTTCATTCTTACTTCACAAACATATATTTTATGACTTCACACACCTCCATTCTTTGACTTCACACACCTCCATTCTGTGCCTTCACACACCTTCATTCTTACTTCACAAACATATATTCTATGACTTCGCACACCTCCATTCTGACATCACACACCTCCATTCTATGACTTTAAACCCGTCCATTCAGTGACTTCCACACACCGCCATTCTATGACTTCATATACCTCCATTCTATGACTTCACCCACCTCCATTCTATGACTTCACACACCACCATTTTCCGACTTTACACCCCTCTAATTTGATTTCTCATACCTCCATTCTATGACTTCTCAAACCTCCCTTCGGTGACTTCACTCACCTCCATTCAATAACTTCACACACCTACATTCTTTGACTTCACACACCCCAATCTTACATCACACACCTCCATTCTATGATTTCACAGACCTCGAATCTATGACTTCACTCACCTGCACTCTATGACTTCCCACACCTCCTTTCTATGACTTCACCCACCTCCAATATATGACTACACACTTCCATTCTGACTTCACACATCCATTCTGTGACTTCACACACCTCCATTCTATGACTTCACACACCTCCATTCTATGACTTCACACACCTTCATTCTTACTTCAGAGACATCCATTCTATGACTTCACACACCTCCATTCTATGACTTCACAAACCTCCATTCTGTGACTTCACACACCTCCATTCTGGCTTCACACACTTCCATTCTATGACTTCACACACTTCCATTCTATGACTTCACACACCTCCATTCGCTGACTTTACACACCTCCATTCTGAGTTCACACACCTCAATTCTGGGACTTCACAGCCCTCCAATCTGTGACTACCCACACCTCCATTCTGTGACTTCACACACCTCCATTCTATGACTTCACACACCTCCATTCTATGACTTCACACACGTCCATTGTGTGACTTCACTCACCTCCATTCTATGACTTCACACACCTCCATTGTGACTACACACACTACCATTCTATGAGTTCACACACCTCCATTCTGACTTCACACACCTCCATTCTATGACTACACACACCTCCATTCTGTGACTTCACACACCTCCTTTCTATGACTTCACCCAACTCCATTCTATGACTTCACACCTCCATTCTGACTTCACACACCTCCATTCTGTGACTTCACACACCTCCATTATATGACTTCACACACCTCCATTCTATGACTTCACTCACCTCCATTCTATGCCTTCACACACCTCCATTCTGTGACTTCACACACCTCCATTCTATGCCTTCACACACCTTCATTCTTACTTCACAAACATACATTCTATGACTTCACACTCCTCCATTCTATGACTTCAAACCCCTCAATTCTTTGACTTCACACACCTCCATTCTGTGTTCACACACCTCAATTCTGTGACCTCACACACCTCCATTGTGACTTCACACACCTCCATTCTATGACTTCACACACCTCCATTGTTTGACTTCACACACCTAAATTCTGAGTTGACACATCTCCATTCTGTGACTTCACACACCTCCATTCTGACTTCACACATCTCCATTCTATGACTTCACACACCTTCATTTTTCCTTTACAAACATCCATTCTATAACTTCACACACCTCCATTGTATGACTTCACACACCTCCATTCAGTGACTTCACACACCTCCATTCTATGACTTCACACACCTCCATTCTGAATTCACACAGCTCCATTCTGTGACTTCACAAAACTCTATTCTATGATTTCACACACCTCCATACTATGACTTCACACAACTCCATCTCTGACTTCACACACCTCCATTCTGACATCACACACCTCCATTCTATGACTTCACAGACCTCGAATATGTGATTTCTCTCACATGCACTCTATGACTTCACACTCCTCCATTCTGTGACTTCCCACACCTCCTTTCTATGACTTCACCCACCTCCAATCGATGACTACACACCTCCATTTTGACTTCACACACCTCCATTCTGTGACTTCACACATCCCCATTCTATGAGTTCACATACCTCCATTCTATGACTTCACACACCTTCATTCTTACTTCAGAAACATCCATTCTATGACTTCACACACCTCCATTCTATGACTTCACAAACCTCCATTCTGTGACTTCACACACCTCCATTCTGAGTTCACACAACTCCATTCGGTGACTTCACACACCTCCATTCTGACTTGACACACCTCCATTCTATGACTTCACACACTTCCATTCTATGACTTCACACACCTCCATTCTGTGACTTCACACACCTCCATTCTGAGTTCACACACCTCCATTCTGTAACTTCTAACACCTCGATTCTGTGACTTCACACACCTCCATTCTATGACTTCACACACCTCCGTTCTATGCCTTCACACACCTCCATTCTGTGACTTCACACACCTCCATTCTATGCCTTCACACACCTTCATTCTTACTTCACAAACATATATTTTATGACTTCACACACCTCCATTCTTTGACTTCACACACCTCCATTCTGTGCCTTCACACACCTTCATTCTTACTTCACAAACATATATTCTATGACTTCGCACACCTCCATTCTGACATCACACACCTCCATTCTATGACTTTAAACCCGTCCATTCAGTGACTTCCACACACCGCCATTCTATGACTTCATATACCTCCATTCTATGACTTCACCCACCTCCATTCTATGACTTCACACACCACCATTTTCCGACTTTACACCCCTCTAATTTGATTTCTCATACCTCCATTCTATGACTTCTCAAACCTCCCTTCGGTGACTTCACTCACCTCCATTCAATAACTTCACACACCTACATTCTTTGACTTCACACACCCCAATCTTACATCACACACCTCCATTCTATGATTTCACAGACCTCGAATCTATGACTTCACTCACCTGCACTCTATGACTTCCCACACCTCCTTTCTATGACTTCACCCACCTCCAATATATGACTACACACTTCCATTCTGACTTCACACATCCATTCTGTGACTTCACACACCTCCATTCTATGACTTCACACACCTCCATTCTATGACTTCACACACCTTCATTCTTACTTCAGAGACATCCATTCTATGACTTCACACACCTCCATTCTATGACTTCACAAACCTCCATTCTGTGACTTCACACACCTCCATTCTGGCTTCACACACTTCCATTCTATGACTTCACACACTTCCATTCTATGACTTCACACACCTCCATTCGCTGACTTTACACACCTCCATTCTGAGTTCACACACCTCAATTCTGGGACTTCACAGCCCTCCAATCTGTGACTACCCACACCTCCATTCTGTGACTTCACACACCTCCATTCTATGACTTCACACACCTCCATTCTATGACTTCACACACGTCCATTGTGTGACTTCACTCACCTCCATTCTATGACTTCACACACCTCCATTGTGACTACACACACTACCATTCTATGAGTTCACACACCTCCATTCTGACTTCACACACCTCCATTCTATGACTACACACACCTCCATTCTGTGACTTCACACACCTCCATTCTGACTTCACACACTTCCATTCTATGACTTCAAACACTTCCATTCTATGACTTCACACACCTCCATTCTCTGACTTCACACACTTCCATTCTGACTTCACACACCTCCATTCTATGACTTCGCACACCTCTCTTCTGATTTCACACACCTCCATTCTGTGACTTCACACACCTCCATTCAATGACTTCACACACCTACATTCTTTGACTTCACACACCTCCATTCTGAGTTCACACACCTCTATTCTGTGATTTCACACATTTCCATTCTGTGACTTCACACACCTCCATTCTGTGACTTCACACACTTCCATTCTATGACTTCACACACCTTCATTCTATGATTTCACACACCTCCATTCTGTGACTTCACAAACCTCCATTCTATGACCTCACACACCCTCATTCTATGATTTCACACACCTCCATTCTATGACTTCACACATCCATTTTGACTTCACACACCTCCAATATATGACTTCAAACACCTCAATTCTGTGACTTCACACACCTACATTTTATGATTTCAAACCGTCCATTTTGTGACTTCACACACCTCCATTTTATGACTTCACACACTTCCATTCTATGACTTCACACACCTCCATTCTGTGACTTTACACACCTCCATTCTGAGTTCACACACCTCAATTTTTGGACTTCACACACCTCCAATCTGTGACTTCCCACACCTCCATTCTGTGACTTCACACACCTCCATTCTATGACTTCACACACCTCAATTCTATGACTTCACACACGTCCATTCTGTGACTTCACACACCTCCATTCTATGACTTCACACACCTCCATTGTGACTACACACACTATCATTCTATGAGTTCACACACCTCCATTCTGACTTCACACACCTGCATTCTATGACTTCACACACCTCCATTCTATGACTTCACACACCTCCTTTCTATGACTTCACCCAACTGCATTCTATGACTTCACACCTCCATTCTGACTTCACACACCTCCATTCTGTGACTTCACACACCTCCATTATATGACTTCACACACCTCCATTCTATGACTTCACACACCTCCGTTCTATGCCTTCACACACCTCCATTCTGTGACTTCACACACCTCCATTCTATGCCTTCACACACCTTCATTCTTACTTCACAAACATATATTTTATGACTTCACACACCTCCATTCTTTGACTTCACACACCTCCATTCTGTGCCTTCACACACCTTCATTCTTACTTCACAAACATATATTCTATGACTTCGCACACCTCCATTCTGACATCACACACCTCCATTCTATGACTTTAAACCCGTCCATTCAGTGACTTCCACACACCGCCATTCTATGACTTCATATACCTCCATTCTATGACTTCACCCACCTCCATTCTATGACTTCACACACCACCATTTTCCGACTTTACACCCCTCTAATTTGATTTCTCATACCTCCATTCTATGACTTCTCAAACCTCCCTTCGGTGACTTCACTCACCTCCATTCAATAACTTCACACACCTACATTCTTTGACTTCACACACCCCAATCTTACATCACACACCTCCATTCTATGATTTCACAGACCTCGAATCTATGACTTCACTCACCTGCACTCTATGACTTCCCACACCTCCTTTCTATGACTTCACCCACCTCCAATATATGACTACACACTTCCATTCTGACTTCACACATCCATTCTGTGACTTCACACACCTCCATTCTATGACTTCACACACCTCCATTCTATGACTTCACACACCTTCATTCTTACTTCAGAGACATCCATTCTATGACTTCACACACCTCCATTCTATGACTTCACAAACCTCCATTCTGTGACTTCACACACCTCCATTCTGGCTTCACACACTTCCATTCTATGACTTCACACACTTCCATTCTATGACTTCACACACCTCCATTCGCTGACTTTACACACCTCCATTCTGAGTTCACACACCTCAATTCTGGGACTTCACAGCCCTCCAATCTGTGACTACCCACACCTCCATTCTGTGACTTCACACACCTCCATTCTATGACTTCACACACCTCCATTCTATGACTTCACACACGTCCATTGTGTGACTTCACTCACCTCCATTCTATGACTTCACACACCTCCATTGTGACTACACACACTACCATTCTATGAGTTCACACACCTCCATTCTGACTTCACACACCTCCATTCTATGACTACACACACCTCCATTCTGTGACTTCACACACCTCCTTTCTATGACTTCACCCAACTCCATTCTATGACTTCACACCTCCATTCTGACTTCACACACCTCCATTCTGTGACTTCACACACCTCCATTATATGACTTCACACACCTCCATTCTATGACTTCACTCACCTCCATTCTATGCCTTCACACACCTCCATTCTGTGACTTCACACACCTCCATTCTATGCCTTCACACACCTTCATTCTTACTTCACAAACATACATTCTATGACTTCACACTCCTCCATTCTATGACTTCAAACCCCTCAATTCTTTGACTTCACACACCTCCATTCTGTGTTCACACACCTCAATTCTGTGACCTCACACACCTCCATTGTGACTTCACACACCTCCATTCTATGACTTCACACACCTCCATTGTTTGACTTCACACACCTAAATTCTGAGTTGACACATCTCCATTCTGTGACTTCACACACCTCCATTCTGACTTCACACATCTCCATTCTATGACTTCACACACCTTCATTTTTCCTTTACAAACATCCATTCTATAACTTCACACACCTCCATTGTATGACTTCACACACCTCCATTCAGTGACTTCACACACCTCCATTCTATGACTTCACACACCTCCATTCTGAATTCACACAGCTCCATTCTGTGACTTCACAAAACTCTATTCTATGATTTCACACACCTCCATACTATGACTTCACACAACTCCATCTCTGACTTCACACACCTCCATTCTGACATCACACACCTCCATTCTATGACTTCACAGACCTCGAATATGTGATTTCTCTCACATGCACTCTATGACTTCACACTCCTCCATTCTGTGACTTCCCACACCTCCTTTCTATGACTTCACCCACCTCCAATCGATGACTACACACCTCCATTTTGACTTCACACACCTCCATTCTGTGACTTCACACATCCCCATTCTATGAGTTCACATACCTCCATTCTATGACTTCACACACCTTCATTCTTACTTCAGAAACATCCATTCTATGACTTCACACACCTCCATTCTATGACTTCACAAACCTCCATTCTGTGACTTCACACACCTCCATTCTGAGTTCACACAACTCCATTCGGTGACTTCACACACCTCCATTCTGACTTGACACACCTCCATTCTATGACTTCACACACTTCCATTCTATGACTTCACACACCTCCATTCTGTGACTTCACACACCTCCATTCTGAGTTCACACACCTCCATTCTGTAACTTCTAACACCTCGATTCTGTGACTTCACACACCTCCATTCTATGACTTCACACACCTCCGTTCTATGCCTTCACACACCTCCATTCTGTGACTTCACACACCTCCATTCTATGCCTTCACACACCTTCATTCTTACTTCACAAACATATATTTTATGACTTCACACACCTCCATTCTTTGACTTCACACACCTCCATTCTGTGCCTTCACACACCTTCATTCTTACTTCACAAACATATATTCTATGACTTCGCACACCTCCATTCTGACATCACACACCTCCATTCTATGACTTTAAACCCGTCCATTCAGTGACTTCCACACACCGCCATTCTATGACTTCATATACCTCCATTCTATGACTTCACCCACCTCCATTCTATGACTTCACACACCTCCATTTTCCGACTTTACACCCCTCTAATTTGATTTCTCATACCTCCATTCTATGACTTCTCAAACCTCCCTTCGGTGACTTCACAATACTCCATTCTATGACTTCACACATCTACATTCTATGACTTCACACACCTCAATTCTGACTCACACAACTCCATTCTGTGACTTCACAAAACTCCATTCTATGATTTCACATATCTCCATACTGTGACTTCACACACCTCCATCTATGAATGCACACACCTCCATTCTGAGTTCACACACCTCAATTCTGTGACTTCACACACCTCCATTCTGACTTCACACATCTCCATTCTATGACTTCACACACCTCCATTCTGTGACTTCACACACCTCCATTCAATGACTTCACACACCTACATTCTTTGACTTCACACACCTCCAATCTGACATCGCACACCTCCATTCTATGATTTCACAGACCTCGAATCTGTGACATCACTCACCTGCACTCTATGACTTCACACTCCTCCATTCTATGACTTCCCACACCTCCTTTCTATGAATTCACCCACCTCCAATCTATGACTACACACCTTCGTTCTGACTTCACACACCTCCATTCTGTGACTCCACACACCTCCATTCTATAACTTCACACACCTCCATTCTATGACTTCCCACACCTCCATTCTGAATTCACACAGCTCCATTCTGTGACTTCACAAAACTCCATTCTATGATTTCACACACCTCCATACTATGGCTTCACACAACTCCATTCTATAACTTCACACACCTCCATTCTATGACTTCACACACCTCCATTCTGACTTCACACACCTCTATTCTATGACTTCGCACACCTCCATTCTATGACTTCACACACCTCCATTGTGACTACACACACCTCCATTCTGAATTCACACAGCTCCATTCTGTGACTTCACAAAACTCCATTCTATGATTTCACACACCTCTATACTATGGCTTCACACAACTCCATCTATGACTTCACACACCTCCATTCTGACATCACACACCTCCATTCTATGACTTCACAGACCTCGAATCTGTGACTTCACTCACCTGCACTCTATGACTTCACACTCCTCCATTCTATGACTTCACCCACCTCCAATCTATGACTACACACCTCCATTCCATGACTTCACACACCTTCATTTTTACTTCAGAAACATTCACACACCTCCATTCTATGACTTCACAAACCTCCATTCTGTGACTTCACACATGCAGTTTGACTTCACACACCTCCAATATATGACTTCAACCACCTCAATTCTGTGACTTCACACAGCTCCATTCTAAGACTTCATAACGTCCATTCTGTGACTTCACACACTTCCATTCTATGACTTCACACACTTCCATTCTATGACTTCACACACCTCCATTCTGTGCCTTTACACACCTCCATTCTGAGTTCACACACCTCCATTCTGTGACGTCACACACCTCTATTCTGTGACTTCCCACACCTCCATTCTGTGACTTCACACACCTCCATTCCATGACTTCACACACCTCCAATCTGACTTCCCACACCTCCATTCTATGACTTCATACACCTCCATTCTGACTTCACACACCTCCATTCTATGACTTCGCACACCTCTCTTCTGATTTCACACATCTCCATTCTGTGACTTCACTCACCTCCATTCAATAACTTCACACACCTACATTCTTTGACTTCACACACCCCAATCTTACATCACACACCTCCATTCTATGATTTCACAGACCTCGAATCTATGACTTCACTCACCTGCACTCTATGACTTCCCACACCTCCTTTCTATGACTTCACCCACCTCCAATATATGACTACACACTTCCATTCTGACTTCACACATCCATTCTGTGACTTCACACACCTCCATTCTATGACTTCACACACCTCCATTCTATGACTTCACACACCTTCATTCTTACTTCAGAGACATCCATTCTATGACTTCACACACCTCCATTCTATGACTTCACAAACCTCCATTCTGTGACTTCACACACCTCCATTCTGGCTTCACACACTTCCATTCTATGACTTCACACACTTCCATTCTATGACTTCACACACCTCCATTCGCTGACTTTACACACCTCCATTCTGAGTTCACACACATCAATTCTGGGACTTCACAGCCCTCCAATCTGTGACTACCCACACCTCCATTCTGTGACTTCACACACCTCCATTCTATGACTTCACACACCTCCATTCTATGACTTCACACACGTCCATTGTGTGACTTCACTCACCTCCATTCTATGACTTCACACACCTCCATTGTGACTACACACACTACCATTCTATGAGTTCACACACCTCCATTCTGACTTCACACACCTCCATTCTATGACTACACACACCTCCATTCTGTGACTTCACACACCTCCTTTCTATGACTTCACCCAACTCCATTCTATGACTTCACACCTCCATTCTGACTTCACACACCTCCATTCTGTGACTTCACACACCTGCATTATATGACTTCACACACCTCCCTTCTATGACTTCACTCACCTCCATTCTATGCCTTCACACACCTCCATTCTGTGACTTCACACACCTCCATTCTATGCCTTCACACACCTTCATTCTTACTTCACAAACATACATTCTATGACTTCACACTCCTCCATTCTATGACTTCAAACCCCTCAATTCTTTGACTTCACACACCTCCATTCTGTGTTCACACACCTCAATTCTGTGACCTCACACACCTCCATTATGACTTCACACACCTCCATTCTATGACTTCACACACCTCCATTGTTTGACTTCACACACCTAAATTCTGAGTTGACACATCTCCATTCTGTGACTTCACACACCTCCATTCTGACTTCACACATCTCCATTCTATGACTTCACACACCTTCATTTTTCCTTTACAAACATCCATTCTATAACTTCACACACCTCCATTGTATGACTTCACACACCTCCATTCAGTGACTTCACACACCTCCATTCTATGACTTCACACACCTCCATTCTGAATTCACACAGCTCCATTCTGTGACTTCACAAAACTCTATTCTATGATTTCACACACCTCCATACTATGACTTCACACAACTCCATCTCTGACTTCACACACCTCCATTCTGACTTCACACACCTCTATTCTATGACTTCGCACACCTCCATTCTGACATCACAGACCTCCATTCTATGACTTCACAGACATCGAATCTGTGATTTCTCTCACATGCACTCTATGACTTCACACTCCTCCATTCTGTGACTTCCCACACCTCCTTTCTATGACTTCACCCACCTCCAATCGATGACTACACACCTCCATTTTGACTTCACACACCTCCATTCTGTGACTTCACACATCCCCATTCTATGAGTTCACATACCTCCATTCTATGACTTCACACACCTTCATTCTTACTTCAGAAACATCCATTCTATGACTTCACACACCTCCATTCTATGACTTCACAAACCTCCATTCTGTGACTTCACACACCTCCATTCTGAGTTCACACAACTCCATTCGGTGACTTCACACACCTCCATTCTGACTTCACACACCTCCATTCTATGACTTCACACACTTCCATTCTATGACTTCACACACCTCCATTCTGTGACTTCACACACCTCCATTCTGAGTTCACACACCTCCATTCTGTAACTTCTAACACCTCGATTCTGTGACTTCACACACCTCCATTCTATGACTTCACACACCTCCGTTCTATGCCTTCACACACCTCCATTCTGTGACTTCACACACCTCCATTCTATGCCTTCACACACCTTCATTCTTACTTCACAAACATATATTTTATGACTTCACACACCTCCATTCTTTGACTTCACACACCTCCATTCTGTGCCTTCACACACCTTCATTCTTACTTCACAAACATATATTCTATGACTTCGCACACCTCCATTCTGACATCACACACCTCCATTCTATGACTTTAAACCCGTCCATTCAGTGACTTCCACACACCGCCATTCTATGACTTCATATACCTCCATTCTATGACTTCACCCACCTCCATTCTATGACTTCACACACCTCCATTTTCCGACTTTACACCCCTCTAATTTGATTTCTCATACCTCCATTCTATGACTTCTCAAACCTCCCTTCGGTGACTTCACAATACTCCATTCTATGACTTCACACATCTACATTCTATGACTTCACACACCTCAATTCTGACTCACACAACTCCATTCTGTGACTTCACAAAACTCCATTCTATGATTTCACATATCTCCATACTGTGACTTCACACACCTCCATCTATGAATGCACACACCTCCATTCTGAGTTCACACACCTCAATTCTGTGACTTCACACACCTCCATTCTGACTTCACACATCTCCATTCTATGACTTCACACACCTCCATTCTGTGACTTCACACACCTCCATTCAATGACTTCACACACCTACATTCTTTGACTTCACACACCTCCAATCTGACATCGCACACCTCCATTCTATGATTTCACAGACCTCGAATCTGTGACATCACTCACCTGCACTCTATGACTTCACACTCCTCCATTCTATGACTTCCCACACCTCCTTTCTATGAATTCACCCACCTCCAATCTATGACTACACACCTTCGTTCTGACTTCACACACCTCCATTCTGTGACTTCACACACCTCCATTCTATAACTTCACACACCTCCATTCTATGACTTCCCACACCTCCATTCTGAATTCACACAGCTCCATTCTGTGACTTCACAAAACTCCATTCTATGATTTCACACACCTCCATACTATGGCTTCACACAACTCCATTCTATAACTTCACACACCTCCATTCTATGACTTCACACACCTCCATTCTGACTTCACACACCTCTATTCTATGACTTCGCACACCTCCATTCTATGACTTCACACACCTCCATTGTGACTACACACACCTCCTTTCTGAATTCACACAGCTCCATTCTGTGACTTCACAAAACTCCATTCTATGATTTCACACACCTCTATACTATGGCTTCACACAACTCCATCTATGACTTCACACACCTCCATTCTGACATCACACACCTCCATTCTATGACTTCACAGACCTCGAATCTGTGACTTCACTCACCTGCACTCTATGACTTCACACTCCTCCATTCTATGACTTCACCCACCTCCAATCTATGACTACACACCTCCATTCCATGACTTCACACACCTTCATTTTTATTTCAGAAACATTCACACACCTCCATTCTATGACTTCACAAACCTCCATTCTGTGACTTCACACATGCAGTTTGACTTCACACACCTCCAATATATGACTTCAACCACCTCAATTCTGTGACTTCACACAGCTCCATTCTAAGACTTCATAACGTCCATTCTGTGACTTCACACACTTCCATTCTATGACTTCACACACTTCCATTCTATGACTTCACACACCTCCATTCTGTGCCTTTACACACCTCCATTCTGAGTTCACACACCTCCATTCTGTGACGTCACACACCTCTATTCTGTGACTTCCCACACCTCCATTCGTTGACTTCACACACCTCCATTCCATGACTTCACACACCTCCAATCTGACTTCCCACACCTCCATTCTATGACTTCATACACCTCCATTCTGACTTCACACACCTCCATTCTATGACTTCGCACACCTCTCTTCTGATTTCACACATCTCCATTCTGTGACTTCACTCACCTCCATTCAATAACTTCACACACCTACATTCTTTGACTTCACACACCCCAATCTTACATCACACACCTCCATTCTATGATTTCACAGACCTCGAATCTATGACTTCACTCACCTGCACTCTATGACTTCCCACACCTCCTTTCTATGACTTCACCCACCTCCAATATATGACTACACACCTCCATTCTGACTTCACACATCCATTCTGTGACTTCACACACCTCCATTCTATGACTTCACACACCTCCATTCTATGACTTCACACACCTTCATTCTTACTTCAGAGACATCCATTCTATGACTTCACACACCTCCATTCTATGACTTCACAAACCTCCATTCTGTGACTTCACACACCTCCATTCTGGCTTCACACACTTCCATTCTATGACTTCACACACTTCCATTCTATGACTTCACACACCTCCATTCGCTGACTTTACACACCTCCATTCTGAGTTCACACACCTCAATTCTGGGACTTCACAGCCCTCCAATCTGTGACTACCCACACCTCCATTCTGTGACTTCACACACCTCCATTCTATGACTTCACACACCTCCATTCTATGAGTTCACACACCTCCATTCTGACTTCACACACCTCCATTCTATGACTACACACACCTCCATTCTGTGACTTCACACACCTCCATTCTATGACTTCACACACCTCCATTCTATGACTTCACACACCTTCATTCTTACTTCAGAGACATCCATTCTATGACTTCACACACCTCCATTCTATGACTTCACACACCTCCATTGTTTGACTTCACACACCTAAATTCTGAGTTGACACATCTCCATTCTGTGACTTCACACACCTCCATTCTGACTTCACACATCTCCATTCTATGACTTCACACACCTTCATTTTTCCTTTACAAACATCCATTCTATAACTTCACACACCTCCATTGTATGACTTCACACACCTCCATTCAGTGACTTCACACACCTCCATTCTATGACTTCACACACCTCCATTCTGAATTCACACGGCTCCATTCTGTGATTTCACAAAACTCTATTCTATGATTTCACACACCTCCATACTATGACTTCACACAACTCCATCTCTGACTTCACACACCTCCATTCTGACTTCACACACCTCTATTCTATGACTTCGCACACCTCCATTCTGACATCACACACCTCCATTCTATGACTTCACAGACTTCGAATCTGTGATTATTCTCACATGCACTCTATGACTTCACACTCCTCCATTCTGTGAATTCCCACACCTCCTTTCTATGACTTCACCCACCTCCAATCGATGATTACACACCTCCATTTTGACTTCACACACCTCCATTCTATGACTTCATACACCTCCATTCTATGACTTCACCCACCTCCATTCTATGACTTCACACACCTCCATTTTCCGACTTCACACCCCTCTAATTTGATTTCTCATACCTCCATTCTATGACTTCTCAAACCTCCCTTCGGTGACTTCACAATACTCCATTCTATGACTTCACACATCTACATTCTATGACTTCACACACCTCAATTCTGACTCACACAACTCCATTCTGTGACTTCACAAAACTCCATTCTATGATTTCACATATCTCCATACTATGACTTCACACACCTCCATCTATGATTGCACACACCTCCATTCTGAGTTCACACACCTCAATTCTGTGACTTCACACACCTCCATTCTGACTTCACACATCTCCATTCTATGACTTCACACACCTCCATTCTGTGACTTCACACATCTCCATTCAATGACTTCACACACCTACATTCTTTGACTTCACACACCTCCAATCTGACATCGCACACCTCCATTCTATGATTTCACAGACCTCGAATCTGTGACATCACTCACCTGCACTCTATGACTTCACACTCCTCCATTCTATGACTTCCCACACCTCCTTTCTATGAATTCACCCACCTCCAATCTATGACTACACACCTCCGTTCTGACTTCACACACCTCCATTCTGTGACTTCACACACCTCCATTCTATAACTTCACACACCTCCATTCTATGACTTCCCACACCTCCATTCTGAATTCACACAGCTCCATACTGTGACTTCACAAAACTCCATTCTATGATTTCACACACCTCCATACTATGGCTTCACACAACTCCATCTATGACTTCACACACCTCCATTCTGACTTCACACACCTCTATTCTATGACTTCGCACACCTCCATTCTGACATCACACACCTCCATTCTATGACTTCACAGACCTCGAATCTGTGACTTCACTCACCTGCACTCTATGACTTCACACTCCTCCATTCTATGACTTCACCCACCTCCAATCTATGACTACACACCTCCATTCTGACTTCACACACCTCCATTCTGTGACTTCACACACCTCCATTCCATGACTTCACACACCTTTATTTTTACTTCAGAAACATTCACACACCTCCATTCTATGACTTCACAAACCTCCATTCTGTGACTTCACACATGCAGTTTGACTTCACACACCTCCAATATATGATTTCAACCACCTCAATTCTGTGACTTCACACAGCTCCATTCTAAGACTTCATAACGTCCATTCTGTGACTTCACACACTTCCATTCTATGACTTCACACACTTCCATTCTATGACTTCACACACCTCCATTCTGTGCCTTTACACACCTCCATTCTGAGTTCACACACCTCCATTCTGTGACGTCACAACCCTCTATTCTGTGACTTCCCACACCTCCATTCTGTGACTTCACACACCTCCATTCCATGACTTCACACACCTCCAATCTGACTTCCCACACCTTCATTCTATGACTTCATACACCTCCATTCTGACTTCACACACCTCCATTCTATGACTTCGCACACCTCTCTTCTGATTTCACACATCTCCATTCTGTGACATCACTCACCTCCATTCAATGACTTCACACACCTACATTCTTTGACTTCACACACCCCAATCTGACATCACACACCTCCATTCTATGATTTCACAGACCTCGAATCTATGACTTCACTCACCTGCACTCTGTGACTTCCCACACCTCCTATCTATGACTTCACCCACCTCCAATATATGACTACACACCTCCATTCTGACTTCACACACCTCCATTCTGTGACTTCACACACCTCCATTCTATGACTTCACACACCTCCATTCTATGACTTCACACACCTTCATTCTTACTTCAGAGACATCCATTCTATGACATCACACACCTCCATTCTATGACTTCACAAACCTCCATTCGGTGACTTCACACACCTCCATTCTGGCTTCACACACTTCCATTCTATGACTTCACACACTTCCATTCTATGACTTCACACACCTCCATTCTCTGACTTTACACACCTCCATTCTGAGTTCACACACCTCAATTCTGGGACTTCACAGCCCTCCAATCTGTGACTACCCACACCTCCATTCTGTGACTTCACACAGCTCCATTCTATGACTTCACACACCTCCATTCTATGACTTCACACACGTCCATTGTGTGACTTCACACACCTCCATTCTATGACTTCACACACCTCCATTGTGACTACACACACTACCATTCTATGAGTTCACACACCTCCATTCTGACTTCACACACCTCCATTCTATGACTACACACACATCCATTCTATGACTTCACACACCTCCTTTCTATGACTTCACCCAACTCCATTCTATGACTTCACACCTCCATTCTGACTTCACACACCTCCATTCTGTGACTTCACACACCTCCATTATATGACTTCACACACCTCCATTCTATGACTTCACTCACCTCCATTCTATGCCTTCACACACCTCCATTCTGTGACTTCACACACCTCCATTCTAGGCCTTCACACACCTTCATTCTTACTTCACAAACATACATTCTATGACTTCACACTCCTCCATTCTATGACTTCAAACCCCTCCATTCTTTGACTTCACACACCTCCATTCTGTGTTCACACACCTCAATTTGTGACCTCACACACCTCCATTGTGACTTCACACACCTCCATTCTATGACTTCACACACCTCCATTCTATGACTTCACACACCTCCATTCTTTGACTTTACACACCTAAATTCTGAGTTGACACATCTCCATTCTGTGACTTCACACACCTCCATTCTGACTTCACACATCTCCATTCTATGACTTCACACACCTTCATTTTTCCTTTACAAACATCCTTTCTATAACTTCAATCACCTCCATTGTATGACTTCACACACCTCCATTCAGTGAGTTCACACACCTCCATTCTATGACTTCACACACCTCCATTCTGAATTCACACAGCTCCATTCTGTGACTTCACAAAACTCTATTCTATGATTTCACACACCTCCATACTATGACTTCACACAACTCCACCTCTGACTTCACACACCTCCATTCTGGTTTCACACACCTCTATTCTATGACTTCGCACACCTCCATTCTGACATCACACACCTCCATTCTATGACTTCACAGACCTCGAATATGTGATTTCTCTCACATGCACTCTATGACTTCACACTCCTCCATTCTGTGACTTCCCACACCTCCTTTCTATGACTTCACCCACCTCCAATCGATGACTACACACCTCCATTTTGACTTCACACACCTCCATTCTGTGCCTTCACACATCCCCATTCTATGAGTTCACATACCTCCATTCTATGACTTCACACACCTTCATTCTTACTTCAGAAACATCCATTCTATGACTTCACACACATCCATTCTATGACTTCACAAACCTCCATTCTGTGACTTCACACACCTCCATTCTGAGTTCACACAACTCCATTCGATGACTTCACACACCTCCATTCTGACTTCACACACCTCCATTCTATGACTTCACACACTTCCATTCTATGACTTCACACACCTCCATTCTGTGACTTCACACACCTCCATTCTGAGTTCACACACCTCCATTCTGTAACTTCTAACACCTCGATTCTGTGACTTCACACACCTCCATTCTATGACTTCACACACCTCCGTTCTATGCCTTCACACACCTCCATTCTGTGACTTCACACACCTCCATTCTATGCCTTCACACACCTTCATTCTTACTTCACAAACATATATTCTATGACTTCACACACCTCCATTCTTTGACTTCACACACCTCCATTCTATGCCTTCACACACCTTCATTCTTACTTCACAAACATATATTCCATGACTTCGCACACCTCCATTCTGACATCACACACCTCCATTCTATGACTTTAAACCCGTCCATTCAGTGACTTCACACACCGCCATTCTATGACTTCATACACCTCCATTCTATGACTTCACCCACCTCCATTCTATGACTTCACACACCTCCATTTTCCGACTTCACACCCCTCTAATTTGATTTCTCATACCTCCATTCTATGACTTCTCAAACCTCCCTTCGGTGACTTCACAATACTCTATTCTATGACTTAACACATCTACATTCTATGACTTCACACACCTCAATTCTGACTCACACAACTCCACTCTGTGACTTCACAAAACTCCATTCTATGATTTCACATATCTCCATACTATGACTTCACACACCTCCATCTATGAATGCACACACCTCCATTCTGAGTTCACACACCTCAATTCTGTGACTTCACACACCTCCATTCTGACTTCATACATCTCCATTCTATGACTTCACACACCTCCATTCTGTGACTTCACACACCTCCATTCAATGACTTCACACACCTACATTCTTTGACTTCACACACCTCCAATCTGACATCGCACACCTCCATTCTATGATTTCACAGACCTCGAATCTGTGACATCACTCACCTGCACTCTATGACTTCACACTCCTCCATTCTATGACTTCCCACACCTCTTTTCTATGAATTCACCCACCTCCAATCTATGACTACACACCTCCGTTCTGACTTCACACACCTCCATTCTTTACCTTCACACACCTCCATTCTATAACTTCACAAACCTCCATTCTATGACTTCACACACCTCCATTCTGAATTCACACAGCTCCATTCTGTGACTTCACAAAACTCCATTCTATGATTTCACACACCTCCATACTATGGCTTCACACAACTCCATCTATGACTTCACACACCTCCATTCTGACTTCACACACCTCTATTCTATGACTTCGCACACCTCCATTCTGACATCACACACCTCCATTCTATGACTTCACAGACCTCGAATCTATGACTTCACTCACCTGCACTCTATGATTTCACACTCCTCCATTCTATGACTTCACCCACCTCCAATCTATGACTACACACCTCCATTCTGACTTCACACACCTCCATTCTGTGACTTCACACACCTCCATTCCATGACTTCACACACCTTCATTTTTACTTCAGAAACATTCACACACCTCCATTCTATGACTTCACAAACCTCCATTCTGTGACTTCACACATGCAGTTTGAATTCACACACCTCCAATATATGACTTCAACCACCTCAGTTCTGTGACTTCACACAGCTCCATTCTAAGACTTCATAACGTCCATTCTATGACTTCAAACACTTCCATTCTATGACTTCTCACACTTCCATTCTATGACTTCACACACCTCCATTCTGTGCCTTTACACACCTCCATTCTGAGTTCACACACCTCCATTCTGTGACGTCACACACCTCTATTCTGTGACTTCCCACACCTCCATTCTGTGACTTCACAAACCTCCATTCCATGACTTCACACACCTCCAATCTGACTTCCCACACCTCCATTCTATGACTTCATACACCTCCATTCTGACTTCACACACCTCCATTCTATGACTTCGCACACCTCTCTTCTGATTTCACACATCTCCATTCTGTTACTTCACTCACCTCCATTCAAGGACTTCACACACCTACATTCTTTGACTTCACACACCCCAATCTGACATCACACACCTCCATTCTATGATTTCACAGACCTCGAATCTATGACATCACTCACCTGCACTCTATGACTTCCCACACCTCCTTTCTATGACTTCACCCACCTCCAATATATGACTACACACCTCCATTCTGACTTCACACACCTCCATTCTGTGACTGCACACACCTCCATTCTATGACTTCACACACCTCCATTCTATGACTTCACACACCTTCATTCTTACTTCAGAGACATCCATTCTATGACGTCACACACCTCCATTCTATGACTTCACAAACCTCCATTCTGTGACTTCACACACCTCCATTCTGGCTTCACACACTTCCATTCTATGACTTCACACACTTCCATTCTATGACTTCACACACCTCCATTCTCTGACTTTACACACCTCCATTCTGAGTTCACACACCTCAATTCTGGGACTTCACAGCCCTCCAATCTGTGACTACCCACACCTCCATTCTGTGACTTCACACACCTCCATTCTATGACTTCACACACCTCCATTCTATGACTTCACACACGTCCATTGTGTGACTTCACACACCTCCATTCTATGACTTCACACACCTCCATTGTGACTACACACACTACCATTTTATGAGTTCACACACCTCCATTCTGACTTCACACACCTCCATTCTATGACTACACAAACATCCATTCTATGACTTCACACACCTCCTTTCTATGACTTCACCCAACTCCATTCTATGACTTCACACCTCCATTCTGACTTCACACACCTCCATTCTGTGACTTCACACACCTCCATTATATGACTTCACACACCTCCATTCTATGACTTCACTCACCTCCATTCTATGCCTTCACACACCTCCATTCTGTGAGTTCACAAACCTCCATTCTATGCCTTCACACACCTTCATTCTTACTTCACAAACATACATTCTATGACTTCACACTCCTCCATTCTATGACTTCAAACCCCTCCATTCTTTGACTTCACACACCTCCATTCTGTGTTCACACACCTCAATTCTGTGACCTCACACACCTCCATTGTGACTTCACACACCTCCATTCTATGACTTCACACACCTCCATTCTATGACTTCACACACCTCCATTCTTTGACTTCACACACCTAAATTCTGAGTTGACACATCTCCATTCTGTGACTTCACACACCTCCATTCTGATTTCACACATCTCCATTCTATGACTTCACACACCTTCATTTTTCCTTTACAAACATCCATTCTATAACTTCACACACCTCCATTGTATGACTTCACACACCTCCATTCAGTGACTTCACACACCTCCATTCTATGACTTCACACACCTCCATTCTGAATTCACACAGCTCCATTCTGTGACTTCACAAAACTCTATTCTATGATTTCACACACCTCCATACTATGACTTCACACAACTCCATCTCTGACTTCACACACCTCCATTCTGACTTCACACACCTCTATTCTATGACTTCGCACACCTCCATTCTGACATCACAAACCTCCATTCTATGACTTCACAGACCTCGAATCTATGATTTCTCTCACATGCACTCTATGACTTCACACTCCTCCATTCTGTGACTTCCCACACCTCCTTTCTATGACTTCACCCACCTTCATTCTTACTTCAGAAACATCCATTCTATGACTTCACACACCTCCATTCTATGACTTCACAAACCTCCATTCTGTGACTTCACACACCTCCATTCTGAGTTCACACAACTCCATTCGATGACTTCACACACCTCCATTCTGACTTCACACACCTCCATTCTATGACTTCACACACTTCCATTCTATGACTTCACACACCTCCATTCTGTGACTTCACACACCTCCATTCTGAGTTCACACACCTTCATTCTGTAACTTCTAACACCTCGATTCTGTGACTTCACACACCTCCATTCTATGACTTCACACACCTCCGTTCTATGCCTTCACACACCTCCATTCTGTGACTTCACACACCTCCATTCTATGCCTTCACACACCTTCATTCTTACTTCACAAACATATATTCTATGACTTCACACACCTCCATTCTTTGATTTCACACACCTCCATTCTATGCCTTCACACACCTTCATTCTTACTTCACAAACATATGTTCCATGACTTCGCACACCTCCATTCTGACATCACACACCTCCATTCTATGACTTTAAACCCGTCCATTCAGTGACTTCACACACCGCCATTCTATGACTTCATACACCTCCATTCTATGACTTCACCCACCTCCATTCTATGACTTCACACACCTCCATTTTCCGACTTCACACCCCTCTAATTTGATTTCTCATACCTCCATTCTATGACTTCTCAAACCTCCCTTCGGTGACTTCACAATACTCTATTCTATGACTTCACACATCTACATTCTATGACTTCACACACCTCAATTCTGACTCACACAACTCCACTCTGTGACTTCACAAAACTCCATTCTATGATTTCACATATCTCCATACTATGACTTCACACACCTCCATCTATGAATGCACACACCTCCATTCTGGGTTCACACACCTCAATTCTGTGACTTCACACACCTCCATTCTGACTTCACACATCTCCATTCTATGACTTCACACACCTCCATTCTGTGACTTCACACACCTCCATTCAATGACTTCACACACCTACATTCTTTGACTTCACACACCTCCAATCTGACATCGCACACCTCCATTATATGATTTCACAGACCTCGAATCTGTGACATCACTCACCTGCACTCTATGACTTCACACTCCTCCATTCTATGACTTCCCACACCTCTTTTCTATGAATTCACCCACCTCCAATCTATGACTACACACCTCCGTTCTGACTTCACACACCTCCATTCTGTGACTTCACACACCTCCATTCTATAACTTCACAAACCTCCATTCTATGACTTCACACACCTCCATTCTGAATTCACACAGCTCCATTCTGTGACTTCACAAAACTCCATTCTATGATTTCACACACCTCCATACTATGACTTCACACAACTCCATCTATGACTTCACACACCTCCATTCTGACTTCACACACCTCTATTCTATGACTTCGCACACCTCCATTCTGACATCACACATCTCCATTCTATGACTTCACAGACCTCGAATCTGTGACTTCACTCACCTGCACTCTATGACTTCACACTCCTCCATTCTATGACTTCACCCACCTCCAATCTATGACTACACACCTCCATTCTGACTTCACACACCTCCATTCTGTGACTTCACACACCTCAATTCCATGACTTCACACACCTTCATTTTTACTTCAGAAACATTCACACACCTCCATTCTATGACTTCACAAACCTCCATTCTGTGACTTCACACATGCAGTTTGACTTCACACACCTCCAATATATGACTTCAACCACCTCAGTTCTGTGACTTCACAGAGCTCCATTCTAAGACTTCATAACGTCCATTCTATGACTTCACACACTTCCATTCTATGACTTCACACACTTCCATTCTATGACTTCACACACCTCCATTCTGTGCCTTTACACACCTCCATTCTGAGTTCACACACCTCCATTCTGTGACGTCACACACCTCTATTCTGTGACTTCCCACACCTCCATTCTGTGACTTCACACACCTCCATTCCATGACTTCACACACCTCCAATCTGACTTCCCACACCTCCATTCTATGACTTCATACACCTCCATTCTGACTTCACACACCTCCATTCTATGACTTCGCACACCTCTCTTCTGATTTCACACATCTCCATTCTGTTACTTCACTCACCTCCATTCAATGACTTCACACACCTACATTCTTTGACTTCACACACCCCAATCTGACATCACACACCTCCATTCTATGATTTCACAGACCTCGAATCTATGACATCACTCACCTGCACTCTATGACTTCCCACACCTCCTTTCTATGACTTCACCCACCTCCAATATATGACTACAAACCTCCATTCTGACTTCACACACCTCCATTCTGTGACTGCACACACCTCCATTCTATGACTTCACACACCTCCATTCTATGACTTCACACACCTTCATTCTTACTTCAGAGACATCCATTCTATGACGTCACACACCTCCATTCTATGACTTCACAAACCTCCATTCTGTGACTTCACACACCTCCATTCTGGCTTCACACACTTCCATTCTATGACTTCACACACTTCCATTCTATGACTTCACACACCTCCATTCTCTGACTTTACACACCTCCATTCTGAGTTCACACACCTCAATTCTGGGACTTCACAGCCCTCCAATCTGTGACTACCCACACCTCCATTCTGTGACTTCACACACCTCCATTCTATGACTTCACACACCTCCATTCTATGACTTCACACACGTCCATTGTGTGACTTCACACACCTCCATTCTATGACTTCACACACCTCCATTGTGACTACACACACTACCATTTTATGAGTTCACACACCTCCATTCTGACTTCACACACCTCCATTCTATGACTACACAAACATCCATTCTATGACTTCACACACCTCCTTTCTATGACTTCACCCAACTCCATTCTATGACTTCACACCTCCATTCTGACTTCACACACCTCCATTCTGTGACTTCACACACCTCCATTATATGACTTCACACACCTCCATTCTATGACTTCACTCACCTCCATTCTATGCCTTCACACACCTCCATTCTGTGACTTCACAAACCTCCATTCTATGCCTTCACACACCTTCATTCTTACTTCACAAACATACATTCTATGACTTCACACTCCTCCATTCTATGACTTCAAACCCCTCCATTCTTTGACTTCACACACCTCCATTCTGTGTTCACACACCTCAATTCTGTGACCTCACACACCTCCATTGTGACTTCACACACCTCCATTCTATGACTTCACACACCTCCATTCTATGACTTCACACACCTCCATTCTTTGACTTCACACACCTAAATTCTGAGTTGACACATCTCCATTCTGTGACTTCACACACCTCCATTCTGATTTCACACATCTCCATTCTATGACTTCACACACCTTCATTTTTCCTTTACAAACATCCATTCTATAACTTCACACACCTCCATTGTATGACTTCACACACCTCCATTCAGTGACTTCACACACCTCCATTCTATGACTTCACACACCTCCATTCTGAATTCACACAGCTCCATTCTGTGACTTCACAAAACTCTATTCTATGATTTCACACACCTCCATACTATGACTTCACACAACTCCATCTCTGACTTCACACACCTCCATTCTGACTTCACACACCTCTATTCTATGACTTCGCACACCTACATTCTGACATCACACACCTCCATTCTATGACTTCACAGACCTCGAATCTATGATTTCTCTCACATGCACTCTATGACTTCACACTCCTCCATTCTGTGACTTCCCACACCTCCTTTCTATGACTTCACCCACCTCCAATCGATGACTACACACCTCTATTTTGACTTCACACACCTCCATTCTGTGACTTCACACATCCCCATTCTATGAGTTCACATACCTCCATTCTATGACTTCACACACCTTCATTCTTACTTCAGAAACATCCATTCTATGACTTCACACACCTCCATTCTATGACTTCACAAACCTCCATTCGGTGACTTCACACACCTCCATTCTGAGTTCACACAACTCCATTCGGTGACTTCACACACCTCCATTCTGACTTCACACACCTCCATTCTATGTCTTCACACACTTCCATTCTATGACTTCACACACCTCCATTCTGTGACTTCACACACCTCCATTCTGAGTTCACACACCTCCATTCTGTGACTTCTAACACCTCGATTCTGTGACTTCACACAGCTCCAATCTGTGACTTCACACACTTCCATTCTATGACTTCACACACCTCCATTCTATGACTTCACACACCTCCATTCTGTGACTTCACACAACTCCACTCTATGACCTCACACACCCTCATTCTATAATTTCACACACCTCCATTCTATGACTTCGCACATCCATTTTGATTTCACACACCTCCAATATATGACTTCAAACACCTCAGTTCTGTGACTTCACACACCTCCATTCTATGCCTTCATACACCCCCATTCTGTGACTTCACACACCTCCATTCTATGCCTTCACACACCTTCATTCTTACTTCACAAACATACATTCTATGACTTCACACTCCTCCATTCTATGACTTCAAACACCTCCATTCTTTGACTTCACACACCTCCATTCTGTGTTCACACACCTCAATTCTGTGACTTCACACACCTCCATTCTGACTTCACACACCTCCATTCTATGACTTCACACACCTCCATTCTATGTCTTCACACACCTCCAATCTTTGACTTCACACACGTAAATTCTGACTTGACACATCTCCATTCTATGACTTCACACACCTCCATTCTAACTTCACACATCTCCATTCTATGACTTCACACACCTTCATTTTTACTTTACAAACATCCATTCTATAACTTCACACACCTCCATTCTATGACTTCACACACCTCCATTCAGTGAGTTCACACACCTCCATCCTATGACTTCACACACCTCCATTCTGTGACTTCACACACCTCCATTCTATGACTTCACACACTTCCATTGTAACGTCACACACCTCCATTCTATGAGTTCACACATCTCCATTCTGACTTCACACACCTCCACTCTATGACTTCACACACCTCCACTCTGACTTCACACACCTCCATTCTGTGGCTTCACACACCTCCATTCAATGACTTCACACACCTCCATTCTATGACTTCACACACCTCCATTTTGTGACTTCACACACCTCCACTCTATGACCTCACACACCCTAATTCTATGATTTCACACAACTCCATTCTATGACTTCGCACATCCATTTTGATTTCACACACCTCCAATATATGACTTCAAACACCTCAATTCTGTGACTTCACACAGCTCCATTCTATGACTTCATACCGTCCATTCTGTGACTTCAAACACCTCCATTCTATGACTTCACACACTTCCATTCTATGACTTCACACACCTCCAATCTGTGACTTCCTACACCTCCATTCTGTGACTTCACACACCTCCATTCTATGACTTCACACACCTCCATTCTATGACTTCACACACCTCCATTCTGTGACTTCACACACCTCCATTCTATGATTTCACGCAACTCCATTGTGACTACACACACTACCATTCTATGAGTTCACACACCTCCATTCTGACTTCACACACCTCCATTCTATGACTTCACACACCTCCATTCTGTGACTTCACACACCTCCTTTCTATGACTTCACCCAACTCCATTCTATGACTTCACACCTCCATTCTGACTACACACACCTCCATTCTGTGACTTCACACACCTCCATTCTGTGACTTCAAACACCTCCATTCTATGCCTTCACACACCTTCATTCTTACTTCACAAACATACATTCTATGACTTCACACTCCTCCATTCTATGACTTCAAACATCTCCATTCTTTGACTTCACACACCTCCATTCTGTGTTCACACACCTCAATTTTGTGACTTCACATACCTCCATTCTGACTTCACACACCTCCATTCTATGACTTCACACACCTCCATTCTATGTCTTCACACACCTCCATTCTTTGACTTCACACACCTAAATTCTGACTTGACACATCTCCATTCTGTGACTTCACACACCTCCATTCTGACTTCACACATCTCCATTTTATGACTTCACACACATTCATTTTTACTTTACAAACATCCATTCTATAACTTCACACACCTCCATTCTGTGTTCACACACTTCAATTCTGTGACTTCACACACCTCCATTCTGACTTCACACACCTCCATTCTGTGACTTCACACATCTCCATTCTATGACTTCACACACTTCCATTGTGACGTCACACACCTCCATTCTATGAGTTCACACACCTCCATTCTGACTTCACACACCTCCATTCTATGATTTCACACACCTCCATTCTGAATTCACACAGCTCCATTCTGTGCCTTCACAAAACTCTATTCTATGATTTCCCACACCTCCGTACTATGACTTCACACAACTCCATCTATGACTTCACACACCTCCATTCTGACTACACACACCTCTATTCTATGACTTCGCACACCTCCATTCTGACATCACACATTTCCATTCTATTACTTCACAGACCTCGTATCTGTGATTTCACTCACATGCCCTCTATGACTTCACACTCCTCCATTCTATGACTTCAAACACCTCCATTCTTTGACTTCACACACCTCCATTCTGTGTTCACACACTTCAATTCTGTGACTTCACACACCTCCATTCTGACTTCACACATCTCCATTCTATGACTTCACACACCTGCTTTGTGACCTCACACACCTCCATTCTATGACTTCACACACTTCCATTCTATGACTGCACACACCTCCATTCTGTGACTTCACACACCTCCATTCTGAGTTCACACACCTCCATTCTGTGACTTCTCACACCTCGATTCTGTGACTTCACACAGCTCCAATCTGTGACTTCACACACTTCCATTCTATGACTTCACACACCTCCATTCTGTGACTTTACACACCTCAATTCTGAGTTCACACACCTCAATTCTGGGACTTCACAGACCTCCAATCTGTGACTTCCCACACATCCATTCTGTGACTTCACACACCTCCATTCTATGACTTCACACACCTCCATTCTATGACTTCACACACGTCCATTCTGTGAATTCACACACCTCCATTCTATGACTTCACACACCTCCATTGTGACTACACACACTACCATTCTATGAGTTCACACACCTCCATTCTGACTTCACACACCTCCATTTTATGACTACAAACACATCCATTCTATGACTTCACACACCTCCTTTCTATGACTTCACCAACTCCATTCTATGACTTCACACCTCCATTCTGACTTCACACACCTCCATTCTGTGACTTCACACAACTCCATTCTGAGTTCACACACCTCTATCCTGTGATATCATACCTTCCATTCTGTGACTTCACACACCTCCATTCAGTGACTTCACACACCTCCATTCTGTGACTTTACACAGCTCCATTCTATGACTTCACACACTTCCATTGTGACGTCACACACCTCCATTCTATGAGTTCACACACCTCCATTCTGACTTCACACAACTCCATTCTATGACTTCACACATCTCCATTCGGAATTCACACAGCTCCATTCTGTGACTTCACAAAACTCTATTCTAGGATTTCACACACCTCCATACTATGATTTCACACAAATCCATCTATGAGTTCACACACCTCCATTCTGACTTCACACACCTCTATTCTATGACTTCGCACACCTCCATTCTGACATCACACACCTCCATTCTATGACTTCACAGACCTCGAATCTGTGATTTCACTCACATGCACTCTATGACTTCGCACTCCTCCATTCTATGACTTCCCACAGCTCCTTTCTATGACTTCACCCACCTCCAATCGATGACTACACACCTCCATTTTGACTTCACACACCTCCATTCTGTGACTTCACACACCCCCATTCTATGAGTTCACATACCTCCATTCTATGACTTCACGCACCTTCATTCTTACTTCAGAAACATCCATTCTGTGACTTCACACACCTCCATTCTATGACTTCACAAACCTCCATTCTGTGACTTCACACACCTCCATTCTGAGTTCACACAACTCCATTAGGTGACTTCACACACCTCCATTCTGACTTCACACACGTCCATTCTGTGACTTCACACACCTCCATTCTATGACTTCACACACCTCCATTGTGACTACACACACTACCATTCTATGAGTTCACACACCTCCATTCTGACTTCACACACCTCCATTCTATGACTACACACACCTCCATTCTATGACATCACACACCTCATTTCTATGAGTTCACCCAACTCCATTCTATGACTTCACACCTCCTTTCAGACTTCACACAACTCCATTCTGTGACTTCACACACCTCCATTATATGACTTCACACACCTTCATTCTATGACTTCACACACCTCCATTCTATGCCTTCACACACCTCCATTCTGTGACTTCATACACCTCCATTCTATGCCTTCACACACCTTCATTCTTACTTCACAAACATACATTCTATGACTTCACACTCCTCCATTCTATGACTTCAAACACCTCCATTCTTTGACTTCACACACCTCCATTCTGTGTTCACACACCTCAATTCTGTGACTTCACACACCTCCATTCTGACTTCACACACCTCCATTCTATGACTTCACACACCTCCATTCTATGTCTTCACACACCTCCATTCTTTGACTTCACACACCTAAATTCTGACTTGACACATCTCCATTCTGTGACTTCACACACCTCCATTCTGACTTCACACATCTCCATTCTATGACTTCACACACCTTCATTTTTACTTTACAAACATCCATTCTATAACTTCACACACCTCCATTCTATGACTTCACACACCTCCATTCAGTGACTTCACACACCTCCATTCTATGACTTCACACACCTCCATTCTGTGACTTCACACACCTCCATTCTATGACTTCACACACTTCCATTGTGACATCACACACCTCCATTCTATGAGTTCACACACCTCCATTCTGACTTCACACACCTCCATTCTATGACTTCACACACCTCCATTCTGAATTCACGCAGCTCCATTCTGTGCCTTCACAAAACTCTATTCTATGATTTCACACACCTCCATACTATGACTTCACACAACTCCATCTATGACTTCACACACCTCCATTCTGACTTCACACACCTCTATTCTATGACTTCGCACTCCTCCATTCTGACATCACACACCTCAATTCTATGACTTCACAGACCTCGAATCTGTGATTTCACTCACATGCACTCTATGACTTCACACTCCTCCATTCTATGACTTCAAACACCTCCATTCTTTGACTTCACACACCTCCATTCTGTGTTCACACACCTCAATTCTGTGACTTCACACACCTCCATTCTGACTTCACACACCTCCATTCTATGACTTCACACACCTCCATTCTATGTCTTCACACACCTCCATTCTTTGACTTCACACACCTAAATTCTGACTTGACACATCTCCATTCTGTGACTTCACACACCTCCATTCTGACTTCACACATCTCCATTCTATGACTTCACACACCTTCATTTTTGCTTTACAAACATCCATTCTATAACTTCACACACCTCCATTCTATGACTTCACACACCTCCATTCAGTGACTTCACACACCTCCACTCTATGACTTCACACACCTCCATTCTGTGACTTCACACACCTCCATTCTGTGACTTCACACACTTCCATTGTGACATCACACACCTCCATTCTATGAGTTCACACACCTCCATTCTGACTTCACACACCTCCATTCTATGACTTCACACACCTCCATTCTGAATTCACGCAGCTCCATTCTGTGCCTTCACAAAACTCTATTCTATGATTTCACACACCTCCATACTATGACTTCACACAACTCCATCTATGACTTCACACACCTCCATTCTAACTTCACACACCTCTATTCTATGACTTCGAACACCTCCATTCTGACATCACACACCTCAATTCTATGACTTCACAGACCTCGAATCTGTGATTTCACTCACATGCACTCTATGACTTCACACTCCTCCATTCTATGACTTCAAACACCTCCACTCTTTGACTTCACACACCTCCATTCTGTGTTCACACACCTCAATTCTGTGACTTCACACACCTCCATTTTGACTTCACACACCTCCATTCTAGGACTTCCCACACCAAATTACTATGATTTCACCCACCTCCAATCGATGACTACACACCTCCATTCTGACTTCACACACCTCCATTCTGTGACTTCACACACCCCCATTCTATGAGTTCACATACCTCCATTTATGACTTCACACACCTTCATTCTTACTTCAGAAACATCCATTCTATGACTTCACACACCTACATTCTATGACTTCACAAACCTCCATTCTATGACTTCACACAACTCCATTGTGACTACACACACTACTATTCTATGAGTTCACACACCTCCATTCTGATTTCACACTCCTCCATTCTATGACTACATACACATCCATTCTATGACTTCACACACCTCCTTTCTATGACTTCACCCAACTCCATTCTATGACTTCACACCTCCATTCTGACTTCACACACATCCATTCTGTGACTTCACACAACTCCATTCTGAGTTCACACACCTCTATCCTGTGAAATCACACACCTTCCATTCTGTGACTTCACACACCTCCATTCAGTGACTTCACAAACCTCCATTCTATGACTTCACACACCTCCATTCTGTGACTTTACACAGCTCCATTCTATGACTTCACACACTTCCATTGTGACGTCACACACGTCCATTCTATGAGTTCACACACCTCCATTCTGACTTCACACACCTCCATTCTATGACTTCACACATCTCCATTCTGAATTCACACAGCTCCATTCTGTGACTTCACAAAACTCTATTCTAGGATTTCACACACCTCCATACTATGATTTCACACAACTCCATCTATGACTTCACACACCTTCATTCTGACTTCACACACCTCTATTCTATGACTTCGCACACCTCCATTCTGACATCACACACCTCCCTTCTATGACTTCACATACCTCGAATCTGTGATTTCACTCACATGCACTCTATGACTTCACACTCCTCCATTCTATGACTTTCCACAGCTCCTTTCTATGGCTTCACCCACCTCCAATCGATGACTACACACCTCCATTTTGACTTCACACACCTCCATTCTGTGACTTCACACACCCCCATTCTATGAGTTCACATACCTCCATTCTATGACTTCACACACCTTCATTCTTACTTCAGAAACATCCATTCTATGACTTCACACACCTCCATTCTATGACTTCACAAACCTCCATTCTGTGACTTCACACACCTCCATTATGAGTTCACACAACACCATTCGGTGACTTCACACACCTCCATTCTGACTTCACACACCTCCATTCTATGACTTCACACACTTCCATTCTATGACTTCACACACCTCCATTCTGTGACTTCACACACCTCCATTCTGAGTTCACACACCTCCATTCTGTGACTTCTAACACCTCGATTCTGTTACTTCACACAGCTCCAATCTGTGACTTCACACACTTCCATTCTATGACTTCACACACCTCCATTCTATGACTTCACACACCTCCATTCTGTGACTTCACACACCTCCATTCTATGACCTCACACACCCTCATTCTATGATTTCACACACCTCCATTCTATGACTTCACACATCCATTTTGATTTCACACACCTCCAATATATGACTTCAAACACCTCAATTCTGTGACTTCACACACCTCCATTCTATGACTTCATACCGTCCATTCTGTGACTTCACACACCTCGATTCTATGACTTCACACACTTCCATCTATGACTTCACACACCTCCATTATATGACTTCACACACCTCCATTCTATGACTTCACACACCTCCATTCTATGCCTTCACACATCTCCATTCTGTGACTTCACAGACCTCCATTCTATGCCTTCACACACCTTCATTCTTACTTCACAAACATACATTCTATGACTTCACACTCCGCCATTCTATGACTTCAAACACCTCCATTCTTTGACTTCACACACCTCCATTCTGTGTTCACACACCTCAATTCTGTGACTTCACACACCTCCATTCTGACTTCACACACCTCCATTCTATGACTTCACACACCTCCATTCTGTGACTTCACACACCTCCATTCTGAGTTCACACACCTCCATTCTGTGACTTCTAACACCTCGATTCTCTTACTTCACACAGCTCCAATCTGTGACTTCACACACTTCCATTCTATGACTTCACACACCTCCATTCTATGACTTCACACACCTCCATTCTGTGACTTCACACACCTCCATTCTATGACCTCACACACCCTCATTCTATGATTTCACACACCTCCATTCTATGACTTCACACATCCATTTTGATTTCACACACCTCCAATATATGACCCAAACAGCTCAGTTCTGTGACTTCACACACCTCCATTCTATGACTTCATACCGTCCATTCTGTGACTTCACACACCTCGATTCTATGACTTCACACACTTCCATCTATGACTTCACACACCTCCATTCTGTAACTTTACACACCTCCATTCTGAGTTCACACAACTCAATTCTGGGACTTCACACACCTCCAATCTGTGACTTCCCACACCTCCATTCTGTGACTTCACACACCTCCATTCTATGACTTCACACACCTCCATTCTATGACTTCACACACGTCCATTCTGTGACTTCACACACCTCCATTCTATGACTTCACACAGCTTCATTGTCACTACACACACTACCATTCTATGAGTTCACACACCTCCATTCTGACTTCACACACATCCATTCTATGACTACACACACCTCCATTCTATGACTTCACACACCTCCTTTCTATGACTTCACCCAACTCCATTCTATGACTTCACACCTCCATTCTGACTTCACACACCTCCATTCTGTGACTTCACACACCTCCATTATATGACTTCACACACCTCCATTCTATGACTTCACACACCTCCATTCTATGCCTTCACACATCTCCATTCTGTGACTTCACACACCTCCATTCTGTGACTTCACACACCTCCATTCTATGCCTTCACACACCTTAATTCTTACTTCACAAACATACATTCTATGACTTCACCCTCCTCCATTCTATGACTTCAAACACCTCCATTCTTTGACTTCACACACCTCCATTCTGTGTTCACACACCTCAATTCTGTGACTTCACACACCTCCATTCTGACTTCACACACCTCCATTCTATGACTTCTAACACCTCGATTCTGTTACTTCACACAGCTCCAATCTGTGACTTCACACACTTCCATTCTGTGTTCACACACCTCCATTCTGTGACTTCACACACCCCCATTCTATGAGTTCACATACCTCCATTCTATGACTTCACACACCTTCATTCTTACTTCAGAAACATCCATTCTATGACTTCACACACCTCCATTCTATGACTTCACAAACCTCCATTCTGTGACTTCACACACCTCCATTATGAGTTCACACAACACCATTCGGTGACTTCACACACCTCCATTCTGACTTCACACACCTCCATTCTATGAATTCACACACTTCCATTCTATGACTTCACACACCTCCATTCTGTGACTTCACACACCTCCATTCTGAGTTCACACACCTCCATTCTGTGACTTCTAACACCTCGATTCTCTTACTTCACACAGCTCCAATCTGTGACTTCACACACTTCCATTCTATGACTTCACACACCTCCATTCTATGACTTCACACACCTCCATTCTGTGACTTCACACACCTCCATTCTATGACCTCACACACCCTCATTCTATGATTTCACACACCTCCATTCTATGACTTCACACATCCATTTTGATTTCACACACCTCCAATATATGACTTCAAACACCTCAATTCTGTGACTTCACACACCTCCATTCTATGACTTCATACCGTCCATTCTGTGACTTCACACACCTCGATTCTATGACTTCACACACTTCCATCTATGACTTCACACACCTCCATTCTGTAACTTTACACACCTCCATTCTGAGTTGACACAACTCAATTCTGGGACTTCACACACCTCCAATCTGTGACTTCCCACACCTCCATTCTGTGACTTCACACACCTCCATTCTATGACTTCACACACCTCCATTCTATGACTTCACACACGTCCATTCTGTGACTTCACACACCTCCATTCTATGACTTCACACACCTCCATTGTCACTACACACACTACCATTCTATGAGTTCACACACCTCCATTCTGACTTCACACACCTCCATTCTATGACTACACACACCTCCATTCTATGACTTCACACACCGCCTTTCTATGACTTCACCCAACTCCATTCTATGACTTCACACCTCCATTCTGACTTCACACACCTCCATTCTGTGACTTCACACACCTCCATTATATGACTTCACACACCTCCATTCTATGACTTCACACACCTCCATTCTGTGACTTCACACACCTCCATTCTATGCCTTCACACACCTTAATTCTTACTTCACAAACATACATTCTATGACTTCACCCTCCTCCATTCTATGACTTCAAACACCTCCATTCTTTGACTTCACACACCTCCATTCTGTGTTCACACACCTCAATTCTGTGACTTCACACACCTCCATTCTGACTTCACACACCTCCATTCTATGACTTCTAACACCTCGATTCTGTTACTTCACACAGCTCCAATCTGTGACTTCACACACTTCCATTCTGTGTTCACACACCTCCATTCTGTGACTTCACACACCTCCATTCTGAGTTCACACACCTCCATTCTGTGACTTCTAACACCTCGATTCTGTTACTTCACACAGCTCCAATCTGTGACTTCACACACTTCCATTCTATGACTTCACACACCTCCATTCTATGACTTCACACACCTCCATTCTGTGACTTCACACACCTCCATTCTATGACCTCACACACCCTCATTCTATGATTTCACACACCTCCATTCTATGACTTCACACATCCATTTTGATTTCACACACCTCCAATATATGACTTCAAACACCTCAATTCTGTGACTTCACACACCTCCATTCTATGACTTCATACCGTCCATTCTGTGACTTCACACACCTCGATTCTATGACTTCACACACTTCCATCTATGACTTCACACACCTCCATTCTGTAACTTTACACACCTCCATTCTGAGTTCACACAACTCAATTCTGGGACTTCACACACCTCCAATCTGTGACTTCCCACACCTCCATTCTGTGACTTCACACACCTCCATTCTATGACTTCACACACCTCCATTCTATGACTTCACACACCTCCATTCTGTGACTTCACACACCTCCATTCTATGACTTCACACACCTTCATTGTCACTACACACACTACCATTCTATGAGTTCACACACCTCCATTCTGACTTCACACACCTCCATTCTATGACTACACACACCTCCATTCTATGACTTCACACACCTCCTTTCTATGACTTCACCCAACTCCATTCTATGACTTCACACCTCCATTCTGACTTCACACACCTCCATTCTGTGACTTCACACACCTCCATTATATGACTTCACACACCTCCATTCTATGACTTCACACACCTCCATTCTATGCCTTCACACATCTCCATTCTGTGACTTCACAGACCTCCATTCTATGCCTTCACACACCTTCATTCTTACTTCACAAACATACATTCTATGACTTCACACTCCGCCATTCTATGACTTCAAACACCTCCATTCTTTGACTTCACACACCTCCATTCTGTGTTCACACACCTCAATTCTGTGACTTCACACACCTCCATTCTGACTTCACACACCTCCATTCTATGACTTCACACACCTCCATTCTGTGACTTCACACACCTCCATTCTGAGTTCACACAGCTCCATTCTGTGACTCTTAACACCTCGATTCTCTTACTTCACACAGCTCCAATCTGTGACTTCACACACTTCCATTCTATGACTTCACACACCTCCATTCTATGACTTCACACACCTCCATTCTGTGACTTCACACACCTCCATTCTATGACCTCACACACCCTCATTCTATGATTTCACACACCTCCATTCTATGACTTCACACATCCATTTTGATTTCACACACCTCCAATATATGACCCAAACAGCTCAGTTCTGTGACTTCACACACCTCCATTCTATGACTTCATACCGTCCATTCTGTGACTTCACACACCTCGATTCTATGACTTCACACACTTCCATCTATGACTTCACACACCTCCATTCTGTAACTTTACACACCTCCATTCTGAGTTCACACAACTCAATTCTGGGACTTCACACACCTCCAATCTGTGACTTCCCACACCTCCATTCTGTGACTTCACACACCTCCATTCTATGACTTCACACACCTCCATTCTATGACTTCACACACGTCCATTCTGTGACTTCACACACCTCCATTCTATGACTTCACACAGCTTCATTGTCACTACACACACTACCATTCTATGAGTTCACACACCTCCATTCTGACTTCACACACCTCCATTCTATGACTACACACACCTCCATTCTATGACTTCACACACCTCCTTTCTATGACTTCACCCAACTCCATTCTATGACTTCACACCTCCATTCTGACTTCACACACCTCCATTCTGTGACTTCACACACCTCCATTATATGACTTCACACACCTCCATTCTATGACTTCACACACCTCCATTCTATGCCTTCACACATCTCCATTCTGTGACTTCACACACCTCCATTCTATGCCTTCACACACCTTCATTCTTACTTCACAAACATACATTCTATGACTTCACACTCCGCCATTCTATGACTTCAAACACCTCCATTCTTTGACTTCACACACCTCCATTCTGTGTTCACACACCTCAATTCTGTGACTTCACACACCTCCATTCTGACTTCACACACCTCCATTCTATGACTTCACATACCTCCATTCTGTGACTTCACACACCTCCATTCTGAGTTCACACACCTCCATTCTGTGACTTCTAACACCTCGATTCTGTTACTTCACACAGCTCCAATCTGTGACTTCACACACTTCCATTCTATGACTTCACACACCTCCATTCTATGACTTCACACACCTCCATTCTGTGACTTCACACACCTCCATTCTATGACCTCACACACCCTCATTCTATGATTTCACACACCTCCATTCTATGACTTCACACATCCATTTTGATTTCACACACCTCCAATATATGACTTCAAACACCTCAATTCTGTGACTTCACACACGTCCATTCTATGACTTCGTACCGTCCATTCTGTGACTTCACACACCTCGATTCTATGACTTCACACACTTCCATCTATGACTTCACACACCTCCATTCTGTAACTTTACACACCTCCATTCTGAGTTCACACAACTCAATTCTGGGACTTCACACACCTCCAATCTGTGACTTCCCACACCTCCATTCTGTGACTTCACACACCTCCATTCTATGACTTCACACACCTCCATTCTATGACTTCACACACGTCCATTCTGTGACTTCACACACCTCCATTCTATGACTTCACACACCTCCATTTTCACTACACACACTACCATTCTATGAGTTCACACACCTCCATTCTGACTTCACACACCTCCATTCTATGACTACACACACCTCCATTCTATGACTTCACACACCTCCTTTCTATGACTTCACCCAACTCCATTCTATGACTTCACACCTCCATTCTGACTTCACACACCTCCATTCTGTGACTTCACACACCTCCATTATATGACTTCACACACCTCCATTCTATGACTTCACACACCTCCATTCTATGCCTTCACACATCTCCATTCTGTGACTTCACAGACCTCCATTCTATGCCTTCATACACCTCCATTCTGTGACTTCACGCACCTCCATTCTATGCCTTCACCCACCTTCATTCTTACTTCACAAACATACATTCTATGACTTCACACTCCTCCATTCTATGACTTCAAACACCTCCATTGTTTGACTTCACACACCTCCATTCTGTGTTCACACACCTCAATTCTGTGACTTCACACACCTCCATTCTGACTTCACACACCTCCATTCTATGACTTCACACACCTCCATTCTATGACTTCACACACCTCCATTCTGAATTCACACACCTCAATTCTGTGACTTCACCAAATTCCATTCTGACTTCACACACCTCCATTGTATGTATTCACACACCTCCATTCTGTGACTTCACACACCTCCATTGTGACGTCACACACCTCCATTCTATGAGTTCACAGACCTCGAATCTGTGACTTCACTCACCTCCACTCTATGACTTCACACTCCTCCATTCTATGACTGCCCACACCTCCTTTCTATGACTTCACTCACTTTCATTCTATGACTTCACACACCTTCATTCTTACTTCAGAAACATCCATTATATGACCTCACACACCTCCATCTATGACTTCACCAACCTCCATTCTGTGACTTCACACACCTCCATACTGAGTTCACGAAACTCCATTCGGTGACTTAACACACCTCCATTCTGACTTCACACACGTCCATTCTATGACTTCACACACTTCCATTCTATGACTTCACAAAGCTCCATTCTGTGACTTCACACACCTCCATTCTGAGTTCACACACCTCCATTCTGTGACTTCACACACCTCCATTCTATGACTTCACACACCTACATTCTATGACTTCACACATCCATTTTGACTTCATACACCTCCAATATATGACTTCAAACAGCTCAATTCTCTGACTTCACACCTCCATTCTATGACTTTAAACTCGTCCATTCAGTGACTTCACCCACCTCCATTCTTTGACTTCACCCACCTCCATTCTATGACTTCAAACACCTCCATTCTCCGACTTCACACCCATCTAATTTGATTTCTCATACCTCCATTCTATGACTTCACAAACTTCCCTTCGGTGACTTCACAATACTCCATTCTATGACTTCACACATCTACAATCTATGACTTCACACACCTCAATTCTGACTCACACAACTCCATTCTGTGACTTCACAAAACTCCATTCTATGATTTCACATATCTCCATACTATGACTACACACACTTCCATCTATGACTTCACACACCTCCATTATGAGTTCACACACCTCCATTCTGTGACTTCACACACCTCCATTGTGACTTCACACACCTCCATTGTATGACTTCACACACCTCCATTCTGTGACTTCACACACCTCCATTCTATGACTTCACACACGTAATTTCTATGACTTCACCCACCTCCATTCTATGACTTCACACCTCCATTCTGACTTCACACACCTCCATTCTGTGACTTCACACGTCTCCATTCTATGACTTCACTCACCTTCATTTTTACTTTACAAACATCCATTCTATAACTTCACACACCTCCATTCTATGACTTCACACACCTCCATTCAGTGACTTCACACACCTCCATTCTATGACTTCACACACCTCCATTCTGTGACTTCACAAACCTCCATTCTATGACTTCACACACTTCCATTGTGACGTCACACACCTCCATTCTATGAGTTCACACACCTCCATTCTGACTTCACACACCTCCATTCTATGACTTCACACACCTCCATTCTGAATTCACACAGCTCCATTCTGTGCCTTCACAAAACTCTATTCTATTATTTCACACACCTCCATACTATGACTACACAAAACTCCATCTATGACTTCACACACCTCCATTCTGACTACACACACCTCTATTCTATGACTTCGCACACCTCCATTCTGACATCACACATTTCCATTCTATGACTTCACAGACCTCGAATCTCTGATTTCACTCACATGCACTCTATGACTTCACACTCCTCCATTATATGACTTCAAACACCTCCATTCTTTGACTTCACACACCTCCATTCTGTGTTCACACACCTCAATTCTGTGACTTCACACACCTCCATTCTGACTTCACACACCTCCATTCTATGACTTCCCACACCTCCTTTCTATGACTACACCCACCTCCAATCGATGACTAAACACCTCCATTCTGACTTCACACACCTCCAATCTGTGACTTCACACACCCCCATTCTATGAGTTCACATACCTCCATTCTATGACTTCACACACCTTCATTCTTACTTCAGAAACATCCATTCTATGACTTCACACACCTCCATTCTATGACTTCACAAACCTCCATTCTGTGACTTCACACACCTCCATTCTGAGTTCACACAACTCCATTCGGTGACTTCACACACCGCCATTCTGACTTCACACACCTCCATTCTATGACTTCACACACTTCCATTCTATGACTACACACACCTCCATTCTGTAACTTCACACACCTCCATTCTGAGTTCACACACCTCCATTCTGTGACTTCTCACACCTCGATTCTGTGACTTCACACAGCTCCAATCTGTGACTTCACACACTTCCATTCTATGACTTCACACACCTCCATTCTGTGACTTTACACACCTCCATTCTGAGTTCACACACCTCAATTTTGGGACTTCATAGACCTCCCATCTGTGACTTCCCACACCTCCATTCTGTGACTTCACACACCTCCATTCTATGACTTCACACACCTCCATTCTATGACTTCACACACGTCCATTCTCTGACTTCAAACACCTCCATTCTATGACTTCACACACCTCCATTGTGACTCCACACACTACCATTCTATGAGTTCACACACCTCCATTCTGACTTCACACACCTCCATTCTATGACTACAAACATATCCATTCTATGACTTCACACACCTCCTTTCTATGACTTCACCCAACTCCATTCTATGACTTCACACCTCCATTCTGACTTCACACACCTCCATTCTATGACTACACACACCTCCATTCTATGACTTCACACACCGCCTTTCTATGACTTCACCCAACTCCATTCTATGACTTCACACCTCCATTCTGACTTCACACACCTCCATTCTGTGACTTCACACACCTCCATTATATGACTTCACACACCTCCATTCTATGACTTCACACACCTCCATTCTGTGACTTCACACACCTCCATTCTATGCCTTCACACACCTTAATTCTTACTTCACAAACATACATTCTATGACTTCACCCTCCTCCATTCTATGACTTCAAACACCTCCATTCTTTGACTTCACACACCTCCATTCTGTGTTCACACACCTCAATTCTGTGACTTCACACACCTCCATTCTAACTTCACACACCTCCATTCTATGACTTCTAACACCTCGATTCTGTTACTTCACACAGCTCCAATCTGTGACTTCACACACTTCCATTCTGTGTTCACACACCTCCATTCTGTGACTTCACACACCCCCATTCTATGAGTTCACATACCTCCATTCTATGACTTCACACACCTTCATTCTTACTTCAGAAACATCCATTCTATGACTTCACACACCTCCATTCTATGACTTCACAAACCTCCATTCTGTGACTTCACACACCTCCATTATGAGTTCACACAACACCATTCGGTGACTTCACACACCTCCATTCTGACTTCACACACCTCCATTCTATGACTTCACACACTTCCATTCTATGACTTCACACACCTCCATTCTGTGACTTCACACACCTCCATTCTGAGTTCACACACCTCCATTCTGTGACTTCTAACACCTCGATTCTCTTACTTCACACAGCTCCAATCTGTGACTTCACACACTTCCATTCTATGACTTCACACACCTCCATTCTATGACTTCACACACCTCCATTCTGTGACTTCACACACCTCCATTCTATGACCTCACACACCCTCATTCTATGATTTCACACACCTCCATTCTATGACTTCACACATCCATTTTGATTTCACACACCTCCAATATATGACTTCAAACACCTCAATTCTGTGACTTCACACACCTCCATTCTATGACTTCATACCGTCCATTCTGTGACTTCACACACCTCGATTCTATGACTTCACACACTTCCATCTATGACTTCACACACCTCCATTCTGTAACTTTACACACCTCCATTCTGAGTTGACACAACTCAATTCTGGGACTTCACACACCTCCAATCTGTGACTTCCCACACCTCCATTCTGTGACTTCACACACCTCCATTCTATGACTTCACACACCTCCATTCTATGACTTCACACACGTCCATTCTGTGACTTCACACACCTCCATTCTATGACTTCACACACCTCCATTGTCACTACACACACTACCATTCTATGAGTTCACACACCTCCATTCTGACTTCACACACCTCCATTCTATGACTACACACACCTCCATTCTATGACTTCACACACCGCCTTTCTATGACTTCACCCAACTCCAATCTATGACTTCACACCTCCATTCTGACTTCACACACCTCCATTCTGTGACTTCACACACCTCCATTCTATGACTTCACACACCTCCATTCTATGACTTCACACACCTCCATTCTGTGACTTCACACACCTCCATTCTATGCCTTCACACACCTTAATTCTTACTTCACAAATATACATTCTATGACTTCACCCTCCTCCATTCTATGACTTCAAACACCTCCATTCTTTGACTTCACACACCTCCATTCTGTGTTCACACACCTCAATTCTGTGACTTCACACACCTCCATTCTGACTTCACACACCTCCATTCTATGACTTCTAACACCTCGATTCTGTTACTTCACACAGCTCCAATCTGTGACTTCACACACTTCCATTCTGTGTTCACACACCTCCATTCTGTGACTTCACACACCTCCATTCTGAGTTCACACACCTCCATTCTGTGACTTCTAACACCTCGATTCTGTTACTTCACACAGCTCCAATCTGTGACTTCACACACTTCCATTCTATGACTTCACACACCTCCATTCTATGACTTCACACACCTCCATTCTGTGACTTCACACACCTCCATTCTATGACCTCACACACCCTCATTCTATGATTTCACACACCTCCATTCTATGAATTCACACATCCATTTTGATTTCACACACCTCCAATATATGACTTCAAACACCTCAATTCTGTGACTTCACACACCTCCATTCTATGACTTCATACCGTCCATTCTGTGACTTCACACACCTCGATTCTATGACTTCACACACTTCCATCTATGACTTCACACACCTCCATTCTGTAACTTTACACACCTCCATTCTGAGTTCACACAACTCAATTCTGGGACTTCACACACCTCCAATCTGTGACTTCCCACACCTCCATTCTGTGACTTCACACACCTCCATTCTATGACTTCACACACCTCCATTCTATGACTTCACACACCTCCATTCTGTGACTTCACACACCTCCATTCTATGACTTCACACACCTTCATTGTCACTACACACACTACCATTCTATGAGTTCACACACCTCCATTCTGACTTCACACACCTCCATTCTATGACTACACACACCTCCATTCTATGACTTCACACACCTCCTTTCTATGACTTCACCCAACTCCATTCTATGACTTCACACCTCCATTCTGACTTCACACACCTCCATTCTGTGACTTCACACACCTCCATTATATGACTTCACACACCTCCATTCTATGACTTCACACACCTCCATTCTATGCCTTCACACATCTCCATTCTGTGACTTCACAGACCTCCATTCTATGCCTTCACACACCTTCATTCTTACTTCACAAACATACATTCTATGACTTCACACTCCGCCATTCTATGACTTCAAACACCTCCATTCTTTGACTTCACACACCTCCATTCTGTGTTCACACACCTCAATTCTGTGACTTCACACACCTCCATTCTGACTTCACACACCTCCATTCTATGACTTCACACACCTCCATTCTGTGACTTCACACACCTCCATTCTGAGTTCACACACCTCCATTCTGTGACTTCTAACACCTCGATTCTCTTACTTCACACAGCTCCAATCTGTGACTTCACACACTTCCATTCTATGACTTCACACACCTCCATTCTATGACTTCACACACCTCCTTTCTGTGACTTCACACACCTCCATTCTATGACCTCACACACCCTCATTCTATGATTTCACACACCTCCATTCTATGACTTCACACACTTCCATTGTGACGTCACACACCTCCAATATATGACCCAAACAGCTCAGTTCTGTGACTTCACACACCTCCATTCTATGACTTCATACCGTCCATTCTGTGACTTCACACACCTCGATTCTATGACTTCACACACTTCCATCTATGACTTCACACACCTCCATTCTGTAACTTTACACACCTCCATTCTGAGTTCACACAACTCAATTCTGGGACTTCACACACCTCCAATCTGTGACTTCCCACACCTCCATTCTGTGACTTCACACACCTCCATTCTATGACTTCACACACCTCCATTCTATGACTTCACACACGTCCATTCTGTGACTTCACACACCTCCATTCTATGACTTCACACACCTTCATTGTCACTACACACACTACCATTCTATGAATTCACACACCTCCATTCTGACTTCACACACATCCATTCTATGACTACACACACCTCCATTCTATGACTTCACACACCTCCTTTCTATGACTTCACCCAACTCCATTCTATGACTTCACACACCTCCATTCTGACTTCACACACCTCCATTCTGTGACTTCACACACCTCCATTCTATGACCTCACACACCCTCATTCTATGATTTCACACACCTCCATTCTATGACTTCACACATCCATTTTGATTTCACACACCTCCAATATATGACTTCAAACACCTCAATTCTGTGACTTCACACACCTCCATTCTATGACTTCATACCGTCCATTCTGTGACTTCACACACCTCGATTCTATGACTTCACACACTTCCATCTATGACTTCACACACCTCCATTCTGTAACTTTACACACCTCCATTCTGAGTTGACACAACTCAATTCTGGGACTTCACACACCTCCAATCTGTGACTTCCCACACCTCCATTCTGTGACTTCACACACCTCCATTCTATGACTTCACACACCTCCATTCTATGACTTCACACACGTCCATTCTGTGACTTCACACACCTCCATTCTATGACTTCACACACCTCCATTGTCACTACACACACTACCATTCTGTGAGTTCACACACCTCCATTCTGACTTCACACACCTCCATTCTATGACTACACACACCTCCATTCTATGACTTCACACACCGCCTTTCTATGACTTCACCCAACTCCATTCTATGACTTCACACCTCCATTCTGACTTCACACACCTCCATTCTGTGACTTCACACACCTCCATTATATGACTTCACACACCTCCATTCTATGACTTCACACACCTCCATTCTGTGACTTCACACACCTCCATTCTATGCCTTCACACACATTAATTCTTACTTCACAAACATACATTCTATGACTTCACCCTCCTCCATTCTATGACTTCAAACACCTCCATTCTTTGACTTCACACACCTCCATTCTGTGTTCACACACCTCAATTCTGTGACTTCACACACCTCCATTCTGACTTCACACACCTCCATTCTATGACTTCTAACACCTCGATTCTGTTACTTCACACAGCTCCAATCTGTGACTTCACACACTTCCATTCTATGACTTCACACACCTCCATTCTATGACTTCACACACCTCCATTCTGTGACTTCACACACCTCCATTCTATGACCTCACACCCCTCATTCTATGATTTCACACACCTCCATTCTATGACTTCACACATCCATTTTGATTTCACACACCTCCAATATATGACTTCAAACACCTCAATTCTGTGACTTCACACACCTCCATTCTATGACTTCATACCGTCCATTCTGTGACTTCACACACCTCGATTCTATGACTTCACACACTTCCATCTATGACTTCACACACCTCCATTCTGTAACTTTACACACCTCCATTCTGAGTTGACACAACTCAATTCTGGGACTTCACACACCTCCAATCTGTGACTTCCCACACCTCCATTCTGTGACTTCACACACCTCCATTCTATGACTTCACACACCTCCATTCTATGACTTCACACACCTCCATTCTGTGACTTCACAAACCTCCATTCTATGACTTCACACACTTCCATTGTGACGTCACACACCTCCATTCTATGAGTTCACACACCTCCATTCTGACTTCACACACCTCCATTCTATGACTTCACACACCTCCATTCTGTGACTTCACACAGCTCCAATCTGTGACTTCACACACTTCCATTCTATGACTTCACACACCTCCATTCTGTGACTTTACACACCTCCATTCTGAGTTCACACACCTCAATTTTGGGACTTCATAGACCTCCCATCTGTGACTTCCCACACCTCCATTCTGTGACTTCACACACCTCCATTCTATGACTTCACACACCTCCATTCTATGACTTCACACACGTCCATTCTGTGACTTCACACACCTCCATTCTATGACTTCACACACCTTCATTGTCACTACACACACTACCATTCTATGAGTTCACACACCTCCATTCTGACTTCACACACCTCCATTCTATGACTACACACACCTCCATTCTATGACTTCACACACCTCCTTTCTATGACTTCACCCAACTCCATTCTATGACTTCACACCTCCATTCTGACTTCACACACCTCCATTCTGTGACTTCACACACCTCCATTATATGACTTCACACACCTCCATTCTATGACTTCACACACCTCCATTCTATGCCTTCACACACCTCCATTCTGTTACTTCACACACCTCCATTCTATGCCTTCACACACCTTCATTCTTACTTCACAAACATACATTCTATGACTTCACACTCCGCCATTCTATGACTTCAAACACCTCCATTCTTTGACTTCACACACCTCCATTCTGTGTTCACACACCTCAATTCTGTGACTTCACACACCTCCATTCTGACTTCACACACCTCCATTCTATGACTTCACATACCTCCATTCTGTGACTTCACACACCTCCATTCTGAGTTCACACACCTCCATTCTGTGACTTCTAACACCTCGATTCTGTTACTTCACACAGCTCCAATCTGTGACTTCACACACTTCCATTCTATGACTTCACACACCTCCATTCTATGACTTCACACACCTCCATTCTGTGACTTCACACACCTCCATTCTATGACCTCACACACCCTCATTCTATGATTTCACACACCTAAATTCTATGACTTCACACATCCATTTTGATTTCACACACCTCCAATATATGACTTCAAACACCTCAATTCTGTGACTTCACACACCTCCATTCTGTGACTTCGTACCGTCCATTCTGTGACTTCACACACCTCGATTCTATGACTTCACACACTTCCATCTATGACTTCACACACCTCCATTCTGTAACTTTACACACCTCCATTCTGAGTTTACACAACTCAATTCTGGGACTTCACACACCTCCAATCTGTGACTTCCCACACCTCCATTCTGTGACTTCACACACCTCCATTCTATGACTTCACACACCTCCATTCTATGACTTCACACACGTCCATTCTGTGACTTCACACACCTCCATTCTATGACTTCACACACCTCCATTTTCACTACACACACTACCATTCTATGAGTTCACACACCTCCATTCTGACTTCACACACCTCCATTCTATGACTACACACACCTCCATTCTATGACTTCACACACCTCCTTTCTATGACTTCACCCAACTCCATTCTATGACTTCACACCTCCATTCTGACTTCACACACCTCCATTCTGTGACTTCACACACCTCCATTATATGACTTCACACACCTCCATTCTATGACTTCACACACCTCCATTCTATGCCTTCACACATCTCCATTCTGTGACTTCACACACCTCCATTCTATGCCTTCATACACCTCCATTCTGTGACTTCACGCACCTCCATTCTATGCCTTCACACACCTTCATTCTTACTTCACAAACATACATTCTATGACTTCACACTCCTCCATTCTATGACTTCAAACACCTCCATTCTTTGACTTCACACACCTCCATTCTGTGTTCACACACCTCAATTCTGTGACTTCACACACCTCCATTCTGACTTCACACACCTCCATTCTATGACTTCACACACCTCCATTCTATGACTTCACACACCTCCATTCTGAATTCACACACCTCAATTCTGTGACTTCACCAAATTCCATTCTGACTTCACACACCTCCATTGTATGTATTCACACACCTCCATTCTGTGACTTCACACACCTCCATTGTGACGTCACACACCTCCATTCTATGAGTTCACAGACCTCGAATCTGTGACTTCACTCACCTCCACTCTATGACTTCACACTCCTCCATTCTATGACTGCCCACACCTCCTTTCTATGACTTCACTCACTTTCATTCTATGACTTCACACACCTTCATTCTTACTTCAGAAACATCCATTATATGACCTCACACACCTCCATCTATGACTTCACCAACCTCCATTCTGTGACTTCACACACCTCCATACTGAGTTCACGAAACTCCATTCGGTGACTTAACACACCTCCATTCTGACTTCACACACGTCCATTCTATGACTTCACACACTTCCATTCTATGACTTCACAAAGCTCCATTCTGTGACTTCACACACCTCCATTCTGAGTTCACACACCTCCATTCTGTGACTTCACACACCTCCATTCTATGACTTCACACACCTACATTCTATGACTTCACACATCCATTTTGACTTCATACACCTCCAATATATGACTTCAAACAGCTCAATTCTCTGACTTCACACCTCCATTCTATGACTTTAACTCGTCCATTCAGTGACTTCACACACCTCCATTCTTTGACTTCACCCACCTCCATTCTATGACTTCAAACACCTCCATTCTCCGACTTCACACCCATCTAATTTGATTTCTCATACCTCCATTCTATGACTTCACAAACTTCCCTTCGGTGACTTCACAATACTCCATTCTATGACTTCACACATCTACAATCTATGACTTCACACACCTCAATTCTGACTCACACAACTCCATTCTGTGACTTCACAAAACTCCATTCTATGATTTCACATATCTCCATACTATGACTACACACACTTCCATCTATGACTTCACACACCTCCATTATGAGTTCACACACCTCCATTCTGTGACTTCACACACCTCCATTGTGACTTCACACACCTCCATTGTATGACTTCACACACCTCCATTCTGTGACTTCACACACCTCCATTCTATGACTTCACACACGTAATTTCTATGACTTCACCCACCTCCATTCTATGACTTCACACCTCCATTCTGACTTCACACACCTCCATTCTGTGACTTCACACGTCTCCATTCTATGACTTCACTCACCTTCATTTTTACTTTACAAACATCCATTCTATAACTTCACACACCTCCATTCTATGACTTCACACACCTCCATTCAGTGACTTCACACACCTCCATTCTATGACTTCACACACCTCCATTCTGTGACTTCACAAACCTCCATTCTATGACTTCACACACTTCCATTGTGACGTCACACACCTCCATTCTATGAGTTCACACACCTCCATTCTGACTTCACACACCTCCATTCTATGACTTCACACACCTCCATTCTGAATTCACACAGCTCCATTCTGTGCCTTCACAAAACTCTATTCTATTATTTCACACACCTCCATACTATGACTACACAAAACTCCATCTATGACTTCACACACCTCCATTCTGACTACACACACCTCTATTCTATGACTTCGCACACCTCCATTCTGACATCACACATTTCCATTCTATGACTTCACAGACCTCGAATCTCTGATTTCACTCACATGCACTCTATGACTTCACACTCCTCCATTATATGACTTCAAACACCTCCATTCTTTGACTTCACACACCTCCATTCTGTGTTCACACACCTCAATTCTGTGACTTCACACACCTCCATTCTGACTTCACACACCTCCATTCTATGACTTCCCACACCTCCTTTCTATGACTACACCCACCTCCAATCGATGACTAAACACCTCCATTCTGACTTCACACACCTCCAATCTGTGACTTCACACACCCCCATTCTATGAGTTCACATACCTCCATTCTATGACTTCACACACCTTCATTCTTACTTCAGAAACATCCATTCTATGACTTCACACACCTCCATTCTATGACTTCACAAACCTCCATTCTGTGACTTCACACACCTCCATTCTTAGTTCACACAACTCCATTCGGTGACTTCACACACCGCCATTCTGACTTCACACACCTCCATTCTATGACTTCACACACTTCCATTCTATGACTACACACACCTCCATTCTGTAACTTCACACACCTCCATTCTGAGTTCACACACCTCCATTCTGTGACTTCTCACACCTCGATTCTGTGACTTCACACAGCTCCAATCTGTGACTTCACACACTTCCATTCTATGACTTCACACACCTCCATTCTGTGACTTTACACACCTCCATTCTGAGTTCACACACCTCAATTTTGGGACTTCATAGACCTCCCATCTGTGACTTCCCACACCTCCATTCTGTGACTTCACACACCTACATTCTATGACTTCACACACCTCCATTCTATGACTTCACACACGTCCATTCTCTGACCTCAAACACCTCCATTCTATGACTTCACACACCTCCATTGTGACTCCACACACTACCATTCTATGAGTTCACACACCTCCATTCTGACTTCACACACCTCCATTCTATGACTACAAACATATCCATTCTATGACTTCACACACCTCCTTTCTATGACTTCACCCAACTCCATTCTATGACTTCACACCTCCATTCTGACTTCACACACCTCCATTCTATGACTACAAACATATCCATTCTATGACTTCACACACCTCCTTTCTATGACTTCACCCAACTCCATTCTATGACTTCACACCTCCATTCTGACTTCACACACCTCCATTCTATGACTTCACACACCTCCATTCTGTGACTTTACACAGCTCCATTCTATGACTTCACACACTTCCATTGTGACGTCGCACACCTCCATTCTATGAGTTCACACACCTCCATTCTGACTTCACACACCTCCATTCTATGACTTCACACACCTCCATTCTGAATTCACACAGCTCCATTCTGTGACTTCACAAAACTCTATTCTAGGATTTCACACACGTCCATACTATGATTTCACACAACTCCATCTATGACTTCACACACCTCCATTCTGACTTCACACACCTCTATTCTATGACCTCGCACACCTCCTTTCTGACATCACACAACTCCATTCTATGACTTCACAGACCTCGAATCTGTGATTTCACTCACATGCACTCTATGACTTCACACTCCTCCATTCTATGACTTCCCACAGCTCCTTTCTATGACTTCACCCACCTCCAAACGATGACTACACACCTCCATTTTGCTTCACACACCTCCATTCTGTGAGTTCACACACCCCCATTCTATGAGTTCACATACCTCCATTCTATGACTTCACATACCTTCATTCTTACTTCAGAAACATCCATTCTATGACTTCACACACCTCCATTCTATGACTTCAAACACCTCCATTCTTTGACTTCACACACCTCCATTCTGTGTTCACACACCTCAATTCTGTGACTTCACACACCTCCATTCTGACTTCACACACCCCCATTCTATGACTTCACACACCTCCATTCTATTACTTCACACACCTCCATTCTGAATTCACACAGCTCAATTCTGTGACTTCACCAAATTCCATTCTGACTTCACACACCTCCATTGTATGTATTCACACACCTCCATTCTGTGACTTCACACACCTCCATTGTGACGTCACACACCTCCATTCTATGAGTTCACAGACCTCGAATCTGTGACTTCACTCACCTCCACTCTATGACTTCACACTCCTCCATTCTATGACTGCCCACACCTCCTTTCTATGACTTCACCCACTTTCATTCTATGACTTCACACACCTTCATTCTTACTTCAGAAACATCCATTATATGGCCTCACACACCTCCATCTATGACTTCACCAACCTCCATTCTGTGACTTCACACACCTCCATACTGAGTTCACGAAACTCCATTCGGTGACTTAACACACCTCCATTCTGACTTCACACACGTCCATTCTATGACTTCACACACTTCCATTCTATGACTTCACAAAGCTCCATTCTGTGACTTCACACACCTCCATTCTGAGTTCACACACCTCCATTCTGTGACTTCACACACCTCCATTCTATGACTTCACACACCTACATTCTATGACTTCACACATCCATTTTGACTTCATACACCTCCAATATATGACTTCAAACAGCTCAATTCTCTGACTTCACACACCTCCATTCTATGACTTTAAACTCGTCCATTCAGTGACTTCACACACCTCCATTCTTTGACTTCACCCACCTCCATTCTATGACTTCAAACACCTCCATTCTCCGACTTCACACCCATCTAATTTGATTTCTCATACCTCCATTCTATGACTTCACAAACTTCCCTTCGGTGACTTCACAATACTCCATTCTATGACTTCACACATCTACAATCTATGACTTCACACACCTCAATTCTGACTCACACAACTCCATTCTGTGACTTCACAAAACTCCATTCTATGATTTCACATATTTCCATACTATGACTTCACACACTTCCATCCATGACTTCACACACCTCCATTATGAGTTCACACACCTCCATTCTGTGACTTCACACACCTCCATTGTGACTTCACACACCTCCATTGTATGACTTCACACACCTCCATTCTGTGACTTCACACACCTCCATTCTATGACTTCAGAAACTTCCATTGTGATGTCACACACCTCCATTCTATGAGTTCACACACCTCCATTCTATGACTTCACACACATAATTTCTATGACTTCACCCACCTCCATTCTATGACTTCACACCTCCATTCTGACTTCACACACCTCCATTCTGTGACTTCTCACATCTCCATTCTATGACTTCACTCACCTTCATTTTTACTTTACAAACATTCATTCTATAACTTCACACACCTCCATTCTATGACTTCACACACCTCCATTCAGTGACTTCACACACCTCCATTCTATGACTTCACACACCTCCATTCTGTGACTTCACACACCTCCATTCTATGACTTCACACACTTCCATTGTGACGTCACACACCTCCATTCTATGAGTTCACACACCTCCATTCTGACTTCACACACCTCCATTCTATGACTTCACACACCTCCATTCTGAATTCACACAGCTCCATTCTGTGCCTTCACAAAACTCTATTCTATTATTTCACACACCTCCATACTATGACTACACAAAACTCCATCTATGACTTCACACACCTCCATTCTGACTACACACACCTCTATTCTATGACTCGCACACCTCCATTCTGACATCACACATTTCCATTCTATGACTTCACAGACCTCGAATCTCTGATTTCACTCACATGCACTCTATGACTTCACACTCCTCCATTATATGACTTCAAACACCTCCATTCTTTGACTTCACACACCTCCATTCTGTGTTCACACACCTCAATTCTGTGACTTCACACACCTCCATTCTGACTTCACACACCTCCATTCTATGACTTCCCACACCTCCTTTCTATGACTACACCCACCTCCAATCGATGACTAAACACCTCCATTCTGACTTCACACACCTCCAATCTGTGACTTCACACACCCCCATTCTATGAGTTCACATACCTCCATTCTATGACTTCACACACCTTCATTCTTACTTCAGAAACATCCATTCTATGACTTCACACACCTCCATTCTATGACTTCACAAACCTCCATTCTGTGACTTCACACACCTCCATTCTGAGTTCACACAACTCCATTCGGTGACTTCACACACCGCCATTCTGACTTCACACACCTCCATTCTATGACTTCACACACTTCCATTCTATGACTACACACACCTCCATTCTGTAACTTCACACACCTTCCATTCTGAGTTCACACACCTCCATTCTGTGACTTCTCACACCTCGATTCTGTGACTTCACACAGCTCCAATCTGTGACTTCACACACTTCCATTCTATGACTTCACACACCTCCATTCTGTGACTTTACACACCTCCATTCTGAGTTCACACACCTCAATTTTGGGACTTCATAGACCTCCCATCTGTGACTTCCCACACCTCCATTCTGTGACTTCACACACCTCCATTCTATGACTTCACACACCTCCATTCTATGACTTCACACACGTCCATTCTCTGACTTCAAACACCTCCATTCTATGACTTCACACACCTCCATTGTGACTCCACACACTACCATTCTATGAGTTCACACACCTCCATTCAGACTTCACACACCTCCATTCTATGACTACAAACATATCCATTCTATGACTTCACACACCTCCTTTCTATGACTTCACCCAACTCCATTCTATGACTTCACACCTCCATTCTGACTTCACACACCTCCATTCTGTGACTTCACACAACTCCATTCTGAGTTCACACACCTCTATTCTGTGATATCACACACCTTCCATTCTGTGACTTCACACACCTCCATTCAGTGACTTCACACACCTCCATTCTATGACTTCACACACCTCCATTCTGTGACTTTACACAGCTCCATTCTATGACTTCACACACTTCCATTGTGACGTCGCACACCTCCATTCTATGAGTTCACACACCTCCATTCTCACTTCACACACCTCCATTCTATGACTTCACACACCTCCATTCTGAATTCACACAGCTCCATTCTGTGACTTCACAAAACTCTATTCTAGGATTTCACACACCTCCATACTATGATTTCACACAACTCCATCTATGACTTCACACACCTCCATTCTGACTTCACACACCTCTATTCTATGACTTCGCACACCTCCTTTCTGACATCACACAACTCCATTCTATGACTTCACAGACCTCGAATCTGTGATTTCACTCACATGCACTCTATGACTTCACACTCCTCCATTCTATGACTTCCCACAGCTCCTTTCTATGACTTCACCCACCTCCAATCGATGACTACACACCTCCATTTTGCTTCACACACCTCCATTCTGTGAGTTCACACACCCCCATTCTATGAGTTCACATACCTCCATTCTTCACATACCTTCATTCTTACTTCAGAAACATCCATTCTATGACTTCGCACACCTCCATTCTATGACTTCACAAACCTCCATTCTGTGACTTCATACACCTACATTCTGGGTTCACACAACTCCATTCGGTGACTTCACACACCTCCATTCTGACTTCACACACCTCCATTCTATGACTGCACACACTTCCATTCTATGACTTCACACACCTCCATTCTGTGACTTCACACACCTCCATTCTGAGTTAACACACCTCCATTCTGTGACTTCTAACACCTCGATTATGTGACTTCACACAGCTCCAATCTGTGACTTCACACACTTCCATTCTATGAGTTCACAAACCTCCATTCTATGACTTCACACACCTCCATTCTTTGACTTCACACACCTCCATTCTATGACCTCACACACCCTCATTCTATGATTTCACACACCTCCCTTTCTATGACTTCACACATCCATTTTGATTTCACACACCTCCAATATATGACTTCAAACACCTCAATTCTGTGACTTCACACACCTCCATTCTATGACTTCATACCGTCCATTCTGTGACTTCACATTCTCCATTCTATGACTTCACACACTTCCATTCTATGACTTCACACACCTCCATTCTGTGACTTTACACACCTCCATTCTGAGTTCACACACCTCAATTCTGGGAAATCACACACCTCCAATCTGTGACTTCCCACACCTCCATTCTGTGACTTCACATACCGCCAATCTATAACTTCACACACCTCCATTCTATGACTTCAAACGTCCATTCTGTGACTTCACACACCTCCATTCTATGACTTCACACACCTCCATTGTGACTACACACTACCATTCTATGAGTTCACACACCTCCATTCTGACTTCACACACCTCCATTCTGTGACTTCACACACCTCCATTCTATGACTTCACACACCTCCATTCTGTGACTTCACACACCTCCATTCTATGCCTTCATACACCTCCATTCTGTGACTTCACGCACCTCCATTCTATGCCTTCACACACCTTCATTCTTACTTCACAAACATACATACTATGACTTCACACTCCTCCATTCTATGACTTCAAACACCTCCATTCTTTGACTTCACACACCTCCATTCTGTGTTCACCCACCTCAATTCTGTGACTTCACACACCTCCATTCTGACTTCACACACCTCCATTCTATGACTTCACACACCTCCATTCTATGTCTTCACACACCTCCAATCTTTGACTTCACACACCTAAATTCTGACTTGACACATCTCCATTCTGTGACTTCACACACCTCCATTCTGACTTCACACATCTCCATTCTATGACTTCACACACCTTCATTTTTACTTTACAAACATCCATTCTATAACTTCACACATCTCCATTCTATGACTTCACACACCTCCATTCAGTGACTTCACACACCTCCATTCTATGACGTCACACACCTCCATTCTGTGACTTCACCCACCTCCATTCTATGACTTCACACACTTCCATTGTGACGTCACACACCTCCATTCTATGAGTTCACACACCTCCATTCTGACTTCACACACCTCCATTCTATGACTTCACACACCTCCACTCTGACTTCACACACCTCCATTCTGTGGCTTCACACACCTCCATTCAATGACTTCACACACCTACATTCTTTGACTTCACACACCTCAAATCTGACATCACACACCTCCATTCTATGACTTCACACACTTCCATTCTATGACTTCACACACCTCCATTCTGTGACTTCACACACCTCCATTTTGAATTCACACACCTCAATTCTGTGACTTCTAACACCTCGATTCTGTGACTTCACACAGCTCCAATCTGTGACTTCACACAGTTCCATTCTATGACTTCACACACCTCCATTCTATGACTTCACACACCTCCATTCTGTGACTTCACACACCTCCACTCTATGACCTCACACACGCTCATTCTATGATTTCACACACCTCCATTCTATGACTTCGCACATCCATTTTGATTTCACACACCTCCAATATATGACTTCAAACACCTCAATTCTGTGACTTCACACACCTCCATTCTATGACTTCATACCGTCCATTCTGTGACTTCAAACACCTCCATTCTATGACTTCACACACTTCCATTCTATGACTTCACACACCTCCAATCTGTGACTTCCCACACCTCCATTCTGTGACTTCACACACCTCCGTTCTATGACTTCACACACCTCCATTCTATGACTTCACACACGTCCATTCTGTGACTTCACACACCTCCATTCTATGATTTCACACACCTCCATTGTGACTACACACACTACCATTCTATGAGTTCACACACTTCCATTCTGACTTCACACACCTCCATTCTATGACTTCACACACCTCCATTCTGTGACTTCACACACGTCCTTTCTATGACTTCACCCAACTCCATTCTATGACTTCACACCTCCATTCTGACTCCACACACCTCCATTCTGTGACTTCACACACCCCCATTATGTGACTTCACACACCTCCATTCTATGCCTTCACACACCTTCATTCTTACTTCACAAACATACATTCTATGACTTCACACTCCTCCATTCTATGACTTCGAACACCTCCATTCTTTGACTTCACACACCTCCATTCTGTGTTCACACACCTCAATTCTGTGACTTCACACACCTCCATTCTGACTTCACACACCTCCATTCTATGACTTCACACACCTCCATTCTATGTCTTCACACACCTCCATTCTTTGACTTCACACACCTAAATTCTGACGTGACACATCTCCATTCTGTGACTTCACACACCTCCATTCTGACTTCACACATCTCCATTCTATGACTTCACACACATTCATTTTTACCTTACAAACATCCATTCTATAACTTCACACACCTCCATTCTGTGTTCACACACTTCAATTCTGTGACTTCACACACCTCCATTCTGACTTCACACACCTCAATTCTGTGACTTCACACACCTCCATTCTATGACTTCACACACTTCCATTGTGACATCACACACCTCCATTCTATGAGTTCACACACCTCCATTCTGACTCACACACCTCCATTCTATGACTTCACACACCCTCCATTCTGAATTCACACAGCTCCATTCTGTGCCTTCACAAAACTATATTTTATGATTTCACACACCTCCATACTATGACTTCACACAACTCCATCTATGACTTCACACACCTCCATTCTGACTTCACACACCTCTATTCTATGACTTCGCACAACCTCCATTCTGACATCACACATTTCCATTCTATGACTTCACAGAACTCGTATCTGTGATTTCACTCACATGCACTCTATGACTTCACACTCCTCCATTCTATGACTTCAAACACCTCCATTCTTTGACTTCACACACCTCCATTCTGTGTTCACACACTTCAATTCTGTGACTTCACACACCTCCATTCTGACTTCACACACCTCCATTCTATGACTTCACACACCTGCATTGTGACTTCACACACCTCCATTCTATGACTTCACACACTTCCATTCTATGATTTCACACACCTCCATTCTGTGACTTCACACACCTCCATTCTGAGTTCACACACTCCATTCTGTGACTTCTCACACTTCGATTCTGTGACTTCACACAGCTCCAATCTGTGACTTCACACACTTCCATTCTATGACTTCACACACCTCCATTCTGTGACTTCTCACACCTCGATTCTGTGACTTCACACAGCTCCAATCTGTGACTTCACACACCTCCATTCTGACTTCACACACCTCCATTCTATGACTTCACACACCTGCATTGTGACTTCACACACCTCCATTCTATGACTTCACACACCTCCATTCTCTGACTTTACACACCTCCATTCTGAGTTCACACACCTCAATTCTGGGAATTCACAGACCTCCAATCTGTGACTTCCCACACATCCATTCTGTGACTTCACACACCTCCATTCTATGACTTCACACACCTCCATTCTATGACTTCACACACGTCCATTCTGTGAATTCACACACCTCCATTCTATGACTTCACACACCTCCATTGTGACTACACACACTACCATTCTATGAGTTCACACAACCTCCATTCTGAATTCACACACCTCCATTTTATGACTACAAACACATCCATTCTATGACTTCACACACCTCCTTTCTATGACTTCACCCAACTCCATTCTATGACTTCACACCTCCATTCTGACTTCACACACCTCCATTCTGTGACTTCACACAACTCCATTCTGAGTTCACACACCTCTATCCTGTGATATCACACACCTTCCATTCTGTGACTTCACACACCTCCATTCAGTGACTTCACACACCTCCATTCTGTGACTTTACACAGCTCCATTCTATGACTTCACATACTTCCATTGTGACGTCACACACCTCCATTCTATGAGTTCACACACCTCCATTCTGACTTCACACACCTCCATTCTATGACTTCACACATCTCCATTCGGAATTCACACAGCTCCCTTCTGTGACTTCACAAAACTGTATTCTAGGATTTCACACACCTCCATACTATGATTTCACACAAATCCATCTATGACTTCACACACCTCCATTCTGACTTCACACACCTCTATTCTATGACTTCGCACACCTCCATTCTGACATCACACACCTCCATTCTATGACTTCACAGACCTCGAATCTGTGATTTCACTCACATGCACTCTATGACTTCACACTCCTCCTTTCTATGACTTCCCACAGTTCCTTTCTATGACTTCACCCACCTCCAATCGATGACTACACACCTCCATTTTGACTTCACACACCTCCATTCTGTGACTTCACACACCCCCATTCTATGAGTTCACAATACCTCCATTCTATGACTTCACACACCTTCATTCTTACTTCAGAAACATCCATTCTGTGACTTCACACACCTCCATTCTATGACTTCACAAACCTCCATTCTGTGACTTCACACACCTCCATTCTGAGTTCACACAACTCCATTCGGTGAATTCACACACCTCCATTCTGACTTCACACACCTCCATTCTATGACTTCACCCACCTCCATTCTGACTTCACACACGTCCATTCTGTGACTTCACACACCTCCATTCTATGACTTCACACACCTCCATTGTGACTACACACACTACCATTCTATGAGTTCACACACCTCCATTCTGACTTCACACACCTCCATTCTATGACATCACACACCTCCTTTCTATGAGTTCACCCAACTCCATTCTATGACTTCACACCTCCATTCAGACTTCACACAACTCCATTCTGTGACATCACACACCTCCATTATATGACTTCACACACCTCCATTCTATGACTTTCACACACCTCCATTCTATGCCTTCACACACCTCCATTCTGTGACTTCTCACACCTCGATTCTGTGACTTCACACAGCTCCAATCTGTGACTTCACACACCTCCATTCTGACTTCACACACCTCCATTCTATGACTTCACACACCTGCATTGTGACTTCACACACCTCCATTCTATGACTTCACACACCTCCATTCTCTGACTTTACACACCTCCATTCTGAGTTCACACACTCCTCAATTCTGGGAATTCACAGACCTCCAATCTGTGACTTCCCACACATCCATTCTGTGACTTCACACACCTCCATTCTATGACTTCACACACCTCCATTCTATGACTTCACACACGTCCATTCTGTGAATTCACACACCTCCATTCTATGACTTCACACACCTCCATTGTGACTACACACACTACCATTCTATGAGTTCACACACCTCCATTCTGACTTCACACACCTCCATTTTATGACTACAAACACATCCATTCTATGACTTCACACACCTCCTTTCTATGACTTCACCCAACTCCATTCTATGACTTCACACCTCCATTCTGACTTCACACACCTCCATTCTGTGACTTCACACAACTCCCTTCTGAGTTCACACACCTCTATCCTGTGATATCACACACCTTCCATTCTGTGACTTCACACACCTCCATTCAGTGACTTCACACACCTCCATTCTGTGACTTTACACAGCTCCATTCTATGACTTCACACACTTCCATTGTGACGTCACACACCTCCATTCTATGAGTTCACACACCTCCATTCTGACTTCACACACCTCCATTCTATGACTTCACACATCTCCATTCGGAATTCACACAGCTCCCTTCTGTGACTTCACAAAAACTGTATTCTAGGATTTCACACACCTCCATTCTATGACTTCACACACCTCCATTCTGACTTCACACACGTCCATTCCTGTGACTTCACACACCTCCATTCTATGACTTCACACACCCTCCATTGTGACTACACACACTACCATTCTATGAGTTCACACACCTCCATTCTGACTTCACACACCTCCATTCTATGACATCACACACCTCCTTTCTATGAGTTCACCCAACTCCATTCTATGACTTCACACCTCCATTCAGACTTCACACAACTCCATTCTGTGACATCACACACCTCCATTATATGACTTCACACACCTCCATTCTATGACTTCACACACCTCCATTCTATGCCTTCACACACCTCCATTCTGTGACTTCACACACCTCCATTCTATGCCTTCCCACACCTTCATTCTTACTTCACAAACATACATTCTATGACTTCACACTCCTCCATTCTATGACTTCAAACACCTCCATTCTTTGACTTCACACACCTCCATTCTGTGTTCACACACCTCAATTCTGTGACTTCACACACCTCCATTCTGACTTCACACACCTCCATTCTATGACTTCACACACCTCCATTCTATGTCTTCACACACCTCCATTCTTTGACTTCACACACCTAAATTCTGACTTGACACATCTCCATTCTGTGGACTTCACACACCTCCATTCTGACTTCACACATCTCCATTCTATGACTTCACACACCTTCATTTTTACTTTACAAACATCCATTCTATAACTTCACACACCTCCATTCTATGACTTCACACACCTCCATTCAGTGACATCACACACCTCCATTCTATGACTTCACAAACCTCCATTCTGTGACTTCACACACCTCCATTCTATGACTTCACACACTTCCATTGTGACATCACACACCTCCATTCTATGAGTTCACACACCTCCATTCTGACTTCACACACCTCCATTCTATGACTTCACACACCTCCATTCTGAATTCACGCAGCTCCATTCTGTGCCTTCACAAAACTCTATTCTATGATTTCACACACCTCCATACTATGACTTCACACAACTCCATCTATGACTTCACACACCTCCATTCTGACTTCACACACCTCTATTCTATGACGTCACACACCTCCATTCTGACATCACACATCTCAATTCTATGACTTCACAGACCTCGAATCTGTGATTTCACTCACATGCACTCTATGACATCACACTCCTCCATTCTATGACTTCAAACACCTCCACTCTTTGACTTCACACACCTCCATTCTGTGTTCACACACCTCAATTCTGTGACTTCACACACCTCCATTCTGACTTCACACACCTCCATTCTAGGACTTCCCACACCAAATTACTATGATTTCACCCACCTCCAATCGATGACTACACACCTCCATTCTGATTTCACACACCTCCATTCTGTGACTTCACACACCCCCATTCTATGAGTTCACATACTTCCATTCTATGACTTCACACACTTTCATTCTTACTTCAGAAACATCCATTCTATAACTTCACACACCTACATTCTATGACTTTACAAACCTCAATTCTATGACTTCACACAGCTCCATTGTGACTACACACACTACTATTCTATGAGTTCACACACCTCCATTCTGACTTCACACACCTCCATTCTATGACTACATACACATCCATTCTATGACTTCACACACCTCCTTTCTATGACTTCACCCAACTCCATTCTATGACTTCACACCTCCATTCTGACTTCACACACCTCCATTCTGTGACTTCACACAACTCCATTCTGAGTTCACACACCTCTATCCTGTGATATCACACACCTTCCATTCTGTGACTTCACACACCTCCATTCAGTGACTTCACACACCTCCATTCTATGACTTCACACACCTCCATTCTGTGACTTTACACAGCTCCATTCTATGACTTCACACACTTCCATTGTGACGTCACACACCTCCATTCTATGAGTTCACACACCTCCATTCTGACTTCACACACCTCCATTCTATGACTTCACACATCTCCATTCTGAATTCACACAGCTCCATTCTGTGACTTCACAAAACTCTATTCTAGGATTTCACACACCTCCATACTATGATTTCACACAACTCCATCTATGACTTCACACACCTCCATTCTGACTTCACACACCTCTATTCTATGACTTCGCACACCTCCATTCTGACATCACACACCTCCCTTCTATGACTTCACATACCTCGAATCTGTGATTTCACTCACATTGCACTCTATGACTTCACACTCCTCCATTCTATGACTTCCCACAGCTCCTTTCTATGACTTCACCCACCTCCAATCGATGACTACACACCTCCATTTTGACTTCACACACCTCCATTCTGTGACTTCACACACCCCCATTCTATGAGTTCACATACTTCCATTCTATGACTTCACACACCTTCATTCTTACTTCAGAGACATCCATTCTATGACTTCACACAACCTCCATTCTATGACTTCACAAACCTCCATTTTGTGACTTCGCCCACCTCCATTCTGAGTTCACACAACTCCATTCGGTGACTTCACACACCTCCATTCTGACTTCACACACCTCCATTTATGACTTCACACACTTCCATTCTATGACTTCACACACGCTCCATTCTGTGAGTTCACACACCTCCATTCTGAGTTCACACACCTCCATTCTGTGACTTCTACACCTCGATTCTGTTACTTCACACAGCTCCAATCTGTGACTTCACACACTTCCATTCTATGACTTCACACACCTCCATTCTATGACGTCACACACCTCCATACTGTGACTTCACACACCTCCATTCTATGACCTCACACACCCTCATTCTATGATTTCACACACCTCCATTCTATGACTTCACACATCCATTTTGATTTCACACACCCTCCAATATATGACTTCAAACACCTCAATTCTGTGACTTCACACACCTCCATTCTATGACTTCATACCTTCCATTCTGTGACTTCACACACCTCGATTCTATGACTTCACACACTTCCATCTATGACTTCACACACCTCCATTCTGTAACTTTACACACCTCCATTCTGAGTTCACACAACTCAATTCTGGGACTTCACACACCTCCAATCTGTGACTTCCCACACCTCCATTCTGTGACTTCACACACCTCCATTCTATGACTTCACACACCTCCATTCTATGACTTCACACACGTCCATTCTGTGACTTCACACACCTCCATTCTATGACTTCACACACCTCCATTGTCACTACACACACTACCATTCTATGAGTTCACACACCTCCATTCTGACTTCACACACCTCCATTCTATGACTACACACACCTCCATTCTATGACTTTACACACCTCCTTTCTATGACTTCACCCAACTCCATTCTATGACTTCACACCTCCATTCTGACTTCACACACCTCCATTCTGTGACTTCACACACCTCCATTATATGACTTCACACACCTCCATTCTATGACTTCACACACCTCCATTCTATGCCTTCACACATCTCCATTCTGTGACTTCACACACCTCCATTCTATGCCTTCACACACCTTCATTCTTACTTCACAAACATACATTCTATGACTTCACACTCCTCCATTCTATGACTTCAAACACCTCCATTCTTTGACTTCACACACCTCCATTCTGTGTTCACACACCTCAATTCTGTGACTTCACACACCTCCATTCTGACTTCACACACCTCCATTCTATGACTTCACACACCTCCATTCTGTGACTTCACACACCTCCATTCTGAGTTCACACACCTCCATTCTGTGACTTCTAACACCTCGATTCTGTTACTTCACACAGCTCCAATCTGTGACTTCACACACTTCCATTCTATGACTTCACACACCTCCATTCTATGACTTCACACACCTCCATTCTGTGACTTCACACACCTCCATTCTATGACCTCACACACCCTCATTCTATGATTTCACACACCTCCATTCTATGACTTCACACATCCATTTTGATTTCACACACCTCCAATACATGACTTCAAACACCTCAATTCTGTGACTTCACACACCTCCATTCTATGACTTCATACCGTCCATTCTGTGACTTCACACACCTCGATTCTATGACTTCACACACTTCCATCTATGACTTCACACACCTCCATTCTGTAACTTTACACACCTCCATTCTGAGTTCACACAACTCAATTCTGGGACTTCACACACCTCCAATCTGTGACTTCCCACACCTCCATTCTGTGACTTCACACACCTCCATTCTATGACTTCACACACCTCCATTCTATGACTTCACACACGTCCATTCTGTGACTTCACACACCCTCCATTGTATGACTTCACACACCTCCATTGTCACTACACACACTACCATTCTATGAGTTCACCACACCTCCATTCTGACTTCACACACCTCCATTCTATGACTACACACACCTCCATTCTATGACTTCACACACCTCCTTTCTATGACTTCACCCAACTCCATTCTATGACTTCACACCTCCATTCTGACTTCACACACCTCCATTCTGTGACTTCACACACCTCCATTATATGACTTCACACACCTCCATTCTATGACTTCACACACCTCCATTGTATGCCTTCACACATCTCCATTCTGTGACTTCACACACTCCATTCTATGCCTTCTCACACCTTCATTCTTACTTCACAAACATTACATTCTATGACTTCACACTCCTCCATTCTATGACTTCAAACACCTCCATTCTTTGACTTCACACACCTCCATTCTGTGTTCACACACCTCAATTCTGTGACTTCACACACCTCCATTCTGACTTCACACACCTCCATTCTATGACTTCACACACCTCCATTCTATGACTTCACACACCTCCATTCTGAATTCACACAGCTCAATTCTGTGACTTCACCAAATTCCATTCTGACTTCACACACCTCCATTGTATGTATTCACACACCTCCATTCTGTGACTTCACACACCTCCATTGTGACGTCACACACCTCCATTCTATGAGTTCACAGACCTCGAATCTGTGACTTCACTCACCTCCACTCTATGACTTCACACCTCCTCCATTCTATGACTGCCCACACCTTCCTTTCTATGACTTCACCCACTTTCATTCTATGACTTCACACACCTTCATTCTTACTTCAGAAACATCCATTATATGGCCTCACACACCTCCATCTATGACTTCACCAACCTACATTCTGTGACTTCACACACCTCCATACTGAGTTCACGAAACTCCATTCGGTGACTTAACACACCTCCATTCTGACTTCACACACGTCCATTCTATGAGTTCACACACTTCCATTCTATGACTTCACAAAGCTCCATTCTGTGACTTCACACACCTCCATTCTGAGTTCACACACCTCCATTCTGTGACTTCACACACCTCCATTCTATGACTTCACACACCTACATTCTATGACTTCACACATCCATTTTGACTTCATACACCTCCAATATATGACTTCAAACAGCTCAATTCTCTGACTTCACACACCTCCATTCTATGACTTTAAACTCCTCCATTCAGTGACTTCACACACCTCCATTCTTTGACTTCACCCACCTCAATTCTATGACTTCAAATACCTCCATTCTCCGACTTCACACCCATCTAATTTGATTTCTCATACCTCCATTCTATGACTTCACAAACTTCCCCTTCGGTGACTTCACAATACTCCATTCTATGACTTCACACATCTACAATCTATGACTTCACACACCTCAATTCTGACTCACACAACTCCATTCTGTGACTTCACAAAACTCCATTCTATGATTTCACATATCTCCATACTATGACTTCACACACTTCCATCTATGACTTCACACACCTCCATTATGAGTTCACACACCTCCATTCTGTGACTTCACAACACCTCCATTGTGACTTCACACACCTCCATTGTATGACTTCACACACCTCCATTCTGTGACTTCACACACCTCCATTCTATGACTTCAGAAACTTCCATTGTGATGTCACACACCTCCATTCTATGAGTTCACACACCTCCATTCTATGACTTCACACACGTAATTTCTATGACTTCACCCACCTCCATTCTATGACTTCACACCTCCATTCTGACTTTCACACACCTCCATTCTGTGACTTCACACATCTCCATTCTATGACTTCACTCACCTTCATTTTACTTTTACAAACATCCATTCTATAACTTCACACACCTCCATTCTATGATTTCACACACCTCCAGTCAGTGACTTTCACACACCTCCATTCTATGACTTCACACACCTCCATTCTGTGACTTCACACACCTCCATTCTGTGACTTCACACACCTCCATTCTGAATTCACACAGCTCAATTCTGTGCCTTCACAAAAACTCTATTCTATTATTTCACACACCTCCATACTATGACTACACAAAACTCCATCTATGACTTCACACACCTCCATTCTGACTACACACACCTCTATTCTATGACTTCGCACACCTCCATTCTGACATCACACATTTCCATTCTATGACTTCACAGACCTCGAATCTCTGATTTCACTCACATGCACTCTATGACTTCACACTCCTCCATTATATGACTTCAAACACCTCCATTCTTTGACTTCACACACCTCCCATTCTGTGTTCACACACCTCAATTCTGTGACTTCACACACCTCCATTCTGACTTCACACACCTCCATTCTATGACTTCCCACACCTCCTTTCTATGACTACACCACCTCCAATCGATGACTAAACACCTCCATTCTGACTTCACACACCTCCAATCTGTGACTTCACACACCCCCATTCTATGAGTTCACATACCTCCATTCTATGACTTCACACACCTTCATTCTTACTTCAGAAACATCCATTCTATGACTTCACACACCCTCCATTCTATGACTTCACAAACCTCCATTCTGTGACTTCACACACCTCCATTCTGAGTTCACACAACTCATTCGGTGACTTCACACACCGCCATTCTGACTTCACACACCTCCATTCTATGACTTCACACACTTCCATTCTATGACTACACACACCTCCATTCTGTAAACTTCACACACCTCCATTCTGAGTTCACACACCTCCATTCTGCGACTTCTCACACCTCGATTCTGTGACTTCACACAGCTCCAATCTGTGACTTCACACACTTCCATTCTATGACTTCACACACCTCCATTCTGTGACTTTACACACCTCCATTCTGAGTTCACACACCTCAATTTTGGGACTTCATAGACCTCCCATCTGTGACTTCCCACACCTCCATTCTGTGACTTCACACACCTCCATTCTATGACTTCACACACCTCCATTCTATGACTTCACACACGTCCATGTCTCTGACTTCAAACACCTCCATTCTATGACTTCACACACCTCCATTGTGACTCCACACACTACCATTCTATGAGTTCACACACCTCCATTCTGACTTCACACTCCTCCATTCTATGACTACAAACATATCCATTCTATGACTTCACACACTCCTTTCTATGACTTCACCCAACTCCATTCTATGACTTCACACCTCCATTCTGACTTCACACACCTCCATTCTGTGACTTCACACAACTCCATTCTGAGTTCACACACCTCTATTCTGTGATATCACACACCTTCCATTCTGTGACTTCACACACCTCCATTCAGTGACTTCACACACCTCCATTCTATGACTTCACACCACCTCCATTCTGTGACTTTACACAGCTCCATTCTGTGACTTCAGACACTTCCATTGTGACGTCGCACACCTCCATTCTATGAGTTCACACACTCCATTCTGACTTCACACACCTCCATTCTATGACTTCACACACCTCCATTCTGAATTCACACAGCTCCATTCTGTGACTTCACAAAACTCTATTCTAGGATTTCACACACCTCCATACTATGATTTCACACACCTCTATTCTATGACTTCGCACACCTCCTTTCTGACATCACACAACTCCATTCTATGACTTCACAGACCTCGAATCTGTGATTTCACTCACATGCACTCTATGACTTCACACTCCTCCATTCTATGAGTTCCCACAGCTCCTTTCTATGACTTCACCCACCTCCAATCGATGACTACACACCTCCATTTTGCTTCACACACCTCCATTCTGTGAGTTCACACACCCCCATTCTATGAGTTCACATACCTCCATTCTATGACTTCACATACCTTCATTCTTACTTCAGAAACATCCATTCTATTGATTTCACACACCTCCATTCTATGACTTCACAAACCTCCATTCTGTGACTTCATACACCTCCATTCTGGGTTCACACAACTCCATTCGGTGACTTCACACACCTCCATTCTGACTTCACACACCTCCATTCTATGACTGCACACACTTCCATTCTATGACTTCACACACCTCCATTCTGTGACTTCACACACCTCCATTCTGAGTTAACACACCTCCATTCTGTGACTTCTAACACCTCGATTATGTGACTTCACACAGGTCCAATCTGTGACTTCACACACTTCCATTCTATGAGTTCACACACCTCCATTCTATGACTTCACACACCTCCATTCTTTGACTTCACACACCTCCATTCTATGACCTCACACACCCTCATTCTATGATTTCACACACCTCCCTTTCTATGACTTCACACATCCATTTTGATTTCACACACCTCCAATATATGACTTCAAAACACCTCAATTCTGTGACTTCACACACCTCCATTCTATGACTTCATACCGTCCATTCTGTGACTTCACACACTCCATTCTATGACTTCACACACTTCCATTCTATGACTTCACACACCTCCATTCTGTGACTTTACACACCTCCATTCTGTGTTCACACACCTCAATTCTGGGACTTCACACACCTCCAATCTGTGACTTCCCACACCTCCATTCTGTGACTTCACACACCTCCATTCTATGACTTCACACCCCTCCATTCTATGACTTCACACACGTCCATTCTGTGACTTCACACACCTCCATTCTATGACTTCACACACCTCCATTGTGACTAAACACACTACCATTCTATGAGTTCACACACCTCCATTCTGACTTCACACACCTCCATTCTGTGACTTCACACACCTCCATTCTATGACTTCACACACCTCCATTCTATGACTTCACACACCCTCCATTCTATGCCTTCATACACCTCCATTCTGTGACTTCACCGCACCTCCATTCTATGCCTTCACACACCTTCATTCTTACTTCACAAACATACATTCTATGACTTCACACTCCTCCATTCTATGACTTCAAACACCTCCATTCTTTGACTTCACACACCTCCATTCTGTGTTCACACACCTCAATTCTGTGACTTCACACACCTCCATTCTGACTTCACACACCTCCATTCTATGACTTCACACACCTCCATTCTATGTCTTCACACACCCTCCAATCTTTGACTTCACACACCTAAATTCTGACTTGACACATCTCCATTCTGTGACTTCACACACCTCCATTCTATGACTTCACACACCTTCATTTTTACTTTACAAACATCCATTCTATAACTTCACACACCTCCATTCTATGACTTCACACACCTCCATTCAGTGACTTGACACACCTCCATTCTATGATTTCACACACCTCCATTCTGTGACTTCACACACCTCCATTCTATGACTTCACACACTTCCATTGTGACGTCACACACCTCCATTCTATGAGTTCACACACCTCCATTCTGACTTCACACACCTCCATTCTATGACTTCACACACCTCCATTCTGAATTCACGCAGTTCCATTCTGTGCCTTCACAAAACTCTCTTCTATGATTTCACACACCTCCATACTATGATTTCACACAACTCCATCTATGACTTCACACACCTCCATTCTGACTTCACACACCTCTATTCTATGACTTCGCACACCTCCATTCTGACATCACACACCTTCATTGTATGACTTCACAGACAGTGATTTCACTCACATGCACTCTATGACTTCACAATCCTCCATTCTATGACTTCAAACACCTCCACTCTTTGACTTCACACACCTCCATTCTGTGTTCACACACCTCAATTCTGTGACTGCACACACCTCCATTCTGACTTCACACACCTCCATTCTTGGACTTCCCACACCTCCTTACTATGACTTCACCCACCTCCAATCGATGACTACACACCTCCATTCTGACTTCACACACCTCCATTCTGTGACTTCACACACCCCCATTCTATTAGTTCACATACCTCCATTCTATGACTTCACACACCTTCATTCTTACTTCAGAAACATCCATTCTATGACTTCACACACCTCCATTCTATGACTTCGCAAACCTCTATTCTGTGACTTCACACACCCTCCATTCTTAGTTCACACAACTCCATTCGGTGACTTCACACACCTCCATTCTGACTTCACACACCTCCATTCTATGACTTCACACACTTCCATTCTATGACTTCACACACCTCCATTCTGTGACCTTCACACACCTCCATTCTGAGTTCACACACCCTCCATTCTGTGACTTCTCACACCTCGATTCTGTGACTTCACACAGCTCCAATCTGTGACTTCACACACTTCCATTCTATGACTTCACACACCTCCATTCTATGACTTCACACACATCCATTCTGCGACTTCACAAACCTCCATTCTATGACTTCACACACTTCCATTCTATGACTTCACACACCTCCATTCTGTGACTTACACACCTCCATTCTGTTTCACACATCTCCTTTCTGTGACTTCACACTCCTGCAATCTGTGACTTCCCACACCTCCATTCTGTGACTTCACACACCTCCATTGTATGACTTCACACACCTTCATTCTTACTTCACACACCTCCATTCTGTGACTTCACACACCTCCATTTTATGACTTCACACACCTCCATTGTGACTACACACACCTCCATTCTATGAGTTCACACACCTCCATTCTGACTTCACACACCTCCATTCTATGACTTCAAACACCTCCATTCTGAATTCACACAGCTCAATTCTGTGACTTCACAAAATTCCATTTTGACTTCACACACTTCCATTGTATGTATTCACACACATCCATTCTGTGACCTCACACACCTCCATTGTGACGTCACACACCTCCATTTTATGAGTTCACACACCTCCATTCTGACATCACAAACCTATATTCTATGACTTCGCACACCTCCATTCTGACATCACACACCTGCAATCTATGACTTCACAGACCTCGAATCTGTGACTTCACTCACCTCCACTCTATTGACTTCACACTCCTCCATTCTATGACTGCCCACACCTCCTTTCTATGACTTCAACCCACCTTCATTCTATGACTTCACACACCTTCATTCTTATTTCAGAAACATCCATTCTATGACCTCACACACCTCCATCTATGACTTCACCAATCTCCATTCTGTGACTTTTCACCACCTCCATACTAAGTTCACAAAACTCCATTCGGTGACTTAACACACCTCCATTCTGACTTCACACACGTACATTCTATGACTTCACACACTTCCATTCTATGACTTCACAAAGCTCCATTCTGTGACTTCACACACCTCCATTCTGAGTTCACACACCTCCATTCTGTGACTTCACACACCTCCATTCTATGACTTCACACACCTACATTCTATGACTTCACACATCCATTTCGACTTCATACACCTCCAATATATGACTTCAAACAGCTCAATTCTCTGACTTCACACACCTCCATTCTATGACTTTAAACTCGTCCATTCAGTGACTTCACACACCTCCATTCTTTGACTTCACCCACCTCCATTCTATGACTTCACACACCTCCATTCTCCGAATTCACACCCCCTCTAATTTGATTTCTCATACCTCCATTCTATGACTTCACAAACTTCCCTTCGTTGACTTCACAATACTCACATTCTATGACTTCACACATCTACATTCTATGACTTCACACACCTTAATTCTGACTCACACAATTCCATTCTGTCACTTCACAAAACTCCATTCTATGATTTCACATATCTCCATACTATGACTTCACACACCTCCATCTATGACTTCACACACCTCTATTATGAGTTCACACCACCTCCATTCTGTGACTTCACACACCTCCATTCTGACTTCACACACCTCCATTGTATGACTTCACACATCTCCATTCTGTGACTTCACACACCTCCATTCTATGACTTCACAAACTTCCATTGTGATGTCACACACCTCCATTCTTTGATTTCACACACCTTCATTCTATGACTTCACTCACCTCCATTCTATGACTTCACACACCTCCTTTTTGAGTTGACACACCTCCATTCTATGACTTCACACACCTCCAATCTGAATTCACACACCTCCATTCTATGACTTCACCCACCTCCATTCTATGACTTCACAAACCTCCATTCTCCGACTTCACACCCCTCTAATTTGATTTCTCATACCTCCATTCTATGACTTCCCAAACCTCCTTTCGGTGACTTCACAATACTCCATTCTATGACTTCACACACCTCCATTCTATGACTTCACAGATCTCAAATCTGTGACTTCACTCATCTCCCCTCTATGACTTCACACTTCTCCATTCTATGACTTCCCACACCTAAGTTCTATGACTTCACCCACCTCCATTCTATGACTTCACACACCTCAATTCTGACTCACACAAATCCATTCTGTGACTTCAGAAAACTCCATTCTATGATTTCACATATCTCCATATTATGACTTCACACACCTCCATCTATGACTTCACACACCTCCATTATGATTTCACACACCTCCATTCTGTGACTTCACACACCTCCATTCTATGACTGCACAAACTTCCATTGTGATGTCACACACCTCCATTCTATGCATTCACACACCTCCATTCTATGACTTCACACACCTAATTTCTATGACTTCACCCACCTCCATTCTATGACTTCACACCTCCATTCTGACTTCACACACCTCCATTCTGTGACTTCACACACCTCCATTCTATGACTTCACAAACTTCCATTGTGACGTCACAGACCTCCATTCTATGTGTTCACACACCTCCATTCTATGACTTCACTCACCTCCATTCTATGACTTCACACACCTCCTTTCTGAGTTGACACACCTCCATTCTGACATCACAAACCTATATTCTATGACTTCGCACACCTGCATTCTGACATCACACACCTGCAATCTATGACTTCACAGACCTCGAATCTGTGACTTCACTCACCTCCACTCTATGACTTCACACTCCTCCATTCTGACTTCACACACCTCCATTCTATGACTTCACACACCTCCATTCTGTGACTTCACACACCTCCATTCTGAGTTCACACACCTCCATTCTGTGACTTCTAACACCTCGATTCTGTTACTTCACACAGCTCCAATCTGTGACTTCACACACTTCCATTCTATGACTTCACACACCTCCATTCTATGACTTCACACACCTCCATTCTGTGACTTCACACACCTCCATTCTATGACCTCACACACCCTCATTCTATGATTTCACACACCTCCATTCTATGACTTCACACATCCATTTTGATTTCACACACCTCCAATACATGACTTCAAACACCTCAATTCTGTGACTTCACACACCTCCATTCTATGACTTCATACCGTCCATTCTGTGACTTCACACACCTCGATTCTATGACTTCACACACTTCCATCTATGACTTCACACACCTCCATTCTGTAACTTTACACACCTCCATTCTGAGTTCACACAACTCAATTCTGGGACTTCACACACCTCCAATCTGTGACTTCCCACACCTCCATTCTGTGACTTCACACACCTCCATTCTATGACTTCACACACCTCCATTCTATGACTTCACACACGTCCATTCTGTGACTTCACACACCTCCATTGTATGACTTCACACACCTCCATTGTCACTACACACACTACCATTCTATGAGTTCACACACCTCCATTCTGACTTCACACACCTCCATTCTATGACTACACACACCTCCATTCTATGACTTCACACACCTCCTTTCTATGACTTCACCCAACTCCATTCTATGACTTCACACCTCCATTCTGACTTCACACACCTCCATTCTGTGACTTCACACACCTCCATTATATGACTTCACACACCTCCATTCTATGACTTCACCCACCTCCATTCTATGACTTCACACCTCCATTCTGACTTCACACACCTCCATTCTATGACTTCACAAACTTCCATTGTGACGTCACAGACCTCCATTCTATGTGTTCACACACCTCCATTCTATGACTTCACCTCACCTCCATTCTATGACTTCACACACCTCCTTTCTGAGTTGGACACACCTCCATTCTGACATCACAAACCTATATTCTATGACTTCGCACCACCTCCATTCTGACATCACACACCTGCAATCTATGACTTCACAGACCTCGAATCTGTGACTTCACTCACCTCCACTCTATGACTTCACACTTCCCTCCATTCTATGACTGCCCACACCTCCTTTCTATGACTTCACCCACCTTCATTCTATGACTTTACACACCTTCATTCTTATTTCAGAAACATCCATTCTATGACCTCACACACCTCCATCTATGACTTCACCAATCTCCATTCTGTGACTTCACACACATCCATACTAAGTTCACAAAACTCCATTCGGTGACTTAACACACCTCCATTCTGACTTCACACACGTACATTCTATGACTTCACACACTTCCATTCTATGACTTCACAAAGCTCCATTCTGTGACTTCACACACCTCCATTCTGAGTTCACACACCTCCATTCTATGACTTCACACACCTCCATTCTATGACTTCACACACCTACATTCTATGACTTCACACATCCATTTCGACTTCACACACCTCCTTCACAAACTTCCATTGTGACGTCACAGACCCTCCATTCTATGTGTTCACACACCTCCATTCTATGACTTCACTCACCTCCATTCTATGACTTCACACACCTCCTTTCTGAGTTGACACACCTCCATTCTATGACTTCACACACCTCCAATCTGAATTCATACACCTCCATTCTGTGACTTCACCCACCTCAATTCTATGACTTCACACACCTCCATTCTCCGAATTCACACCCCCTCTAATTTGATTTCTCATACCTCCATTCTATGACTTCACAAACCTCCCTTCGGTGACTTCACAATACTCCATTCTATGACTTCACACATCTACATTCTATGACTTCACACACCTCAATTCTGACTCACACAATTCCATTCTGTGACTTCACAAAACTCCTTTCTATGATTTCACATATCTCCATACTATGACGTCACACACCTCCATCTATGATTGCACACTCTTCCATTCTGAGTTCACACCACCCTCCATTCTGTGACATCACACACCTCCATTCTGACTTCACACACCTCCATTGTATGACTTCACACACCTCCATTCTGTGACTTCACACCTCCATTCTATGACTTCACAAACTTCCATTGTATCGTCCCACACCCTCCATTCTATGAGTTCACACACCTCCATTCTATGACTTCACACACCTCCATTCTGACTTCACACACCCTCTATTCTATGACTTCGAACACCTACATTCTGACTTCACATACCTCCATTCTATGACTTCACAGACCTCGAATCTGTGACTTCACTCAACTCCACTCTATGACTTCACACTTCTCCATTCTGTGACTTCCCACACCTAATTTCTATGACTTCATTCACCTCCATTCTATGACTTCACACCTCCATTCTGACTTCACACACCTCCATTTCTATGACTTCACACACCTCCATTCCGTCTTCACACACCTCCATTCTGTGACTTCACACACACCTCCATTCTATGATTTCACACACCTCCATTCTGTGACTTCACCCCACCTCCATTCTATGACTTCACAAACCTCCATTCTGACCTCACACACCTCCATTCTGACTTCACATACCTAAATTCTGTGACTTCACACACCTCCATTCTGTGATTTCACACACCTCCATTCTATGACTTCACCTCACCTCCATTCTATGACTTCACACACCTCCTTTCTGAATTCACACACCTCCATTCTATGACTTCACCCACCACCAATCTATGACTTCACACACCTCCATTCTACGAATTCACACCCCTCTAATTTGATTTCTCATACTTCCAATCTATGACTTCACAAACCTCCTTTCGGTGACTTCACAATACTCCATTCTATGACTTCACACACCTCCATTCTATGGCTTCACAGATCTCGAATCTGTGACTTCACTCATCTCCCCCTCTATGACTTCACACTTCGCCATCTATGACTTCCCACACCTAAGTTCTATGACTACACCCACCTCCATTCTATGACTTCATACCTCAATTCTGACTCCACACACCTCCATTCTATGACTTCACACACCTCTATTCTGACTTCACTCACCTCCATTCTGTGACTTCTCACACCTCGATTCTGTGACTTCACACAGCTCCAATCTGTGACTTCACACACTTCCATTCTATGACTTCACACACCTCCATTCTATGACTTCACAACACATCCATTCTGTGACTTCACAAACCTCCATTCTACGACCTCACACACCCTCATTCTATGATTTCACACACCTCCATTCTGTGACTTCACACATCCATTTTGATTTCACACACCTCCAATATATGATTTCAAACCCCTATATTCTGTGACTTCACACACCTCCATTCTATGACTTCATACCATCCATTCTGTGACAACTTCACACACCCTCCATTCTATGACTTCACACACTTCCATTCTATGACTTCACACACCTCCATTCTGTGACTTTACACACCTCCATTCTGGGTTCACACCACCTCCATTCTGTGACTTCACACTCCTGCAATCTGTGACTTCCCACACCTCCATTCTGTGACCTCCCACACCTCCATACTATGACTTCACACACCTTCATTCTTACTTCACAAACACCCATTCTATGACTTCACACACCTCCATTCTATGACTTCACACATCTCCATTGTGACTTCACACACCTCCATTCTATGACTTCACACATCTCCATTGTGACTACACACACCTCCATTCTATGAGTTCACACACCTCCATTCTGACTTCACACACCTTCATTCTATGACTTCACACACCTCCATTCTGAATTCACACAGCTCAATTCTGTGACTTCACAAAATTCCATTCTGATTTCACACACCTCAATTGTATGTATTCACACACCTCCATTCTGTGACTTCACACACCTCCATTGTGGCGTCACACACCTCCATTCTATGAGTTCACACACCTCCATTCTGACTTCACAAACCTCTATTCTATGACTTCGCACACCTGCATTCTGACATCACACACCTCCAATCTATGACTTCACAGACCTCGAATCTTTGACTTCACTCACCTCCACTCTATGACTTCACACTCCTCCATTCTATGACTTCCCAGACCTCCTTTCTATGACTTCACCCACCTTCATTCTATGACTTCACACACCTTCATTCTTTCTTCAGAAACATCCATTCTATGACCTCACATACCTGCATCTATGACTTCACCAACCCCCATTCTGTGACTTCACACACCCCCATACTGAGTTCACAAAACTCCATTCGGTGACTTAAGACACCTCCATTCTGACTTCACACACATCCATTCTATGACTTCACACACTTCCATTCTATGACTTGAAAACCTCCATTCTGTGACTTCACACACCTCCATTCTGAGTTCACACACCTCCATTCTGTGACTTCACACACCTCCATTCTATGACTTCACACACTTACATTCTATGACTTCACACATCCATTTTGACTTCACACACCTCCAATATATGACTTCAAACAGCTCAATTCTCTGACTTCACACACCTCCATTCTATCACTTTAAACACGTCCATTCAGTGACTTCACACACCTCCATTCTATGACTTCACCCACCTCCAACTATGACTTCACACAACTCCATTCCCAGACTTCACACCCCTCTAATTTGATTTTTCATACCTCCATTCTATGACTTCACAAACCTCCCTTCGTTGACTTCACAATACTCCATTCTATGACTTCACACATCTACATTCTATGACTTCACACACCTCAATTCTGACTCACACAACTCCATTCTGTGACTTCACAAAACTCCATTCTATGATTTCACATATCTCCATATTATGACTTCACATACCTCCATCTATGACTTCACACACCTCCATTATGAGTTCACACACCTCCATTCTGTGACTTCACACACCTCCATTCTATGACTTCACAAACTTCCATTGTGATGTCACACACCTCCATTCTATGAGTTCACAGACCTCCATTCTATGACTTCACACACATAATTTCTATAACTTCACCCACCTCCATTCTATGACTTCACACCTCCATTCTGACTTCACACACCTCCATTCTGTGACTTCACATACCTCCGCTCTATGACTTCACAAACTTCCATTGTGACGTCACAGACCTCCATTCTATGTGTTCACACACCTCCATTCTATGACTTCACTCACCGCCATTCTATGACTTCACAAACCTCCATTCTATGAGTGCACACACCTGCATTGTGACTTCACCCACCTCCATTCTATGACTTCACACACCTCCATTCTGACCTCACACACATCCATTCTGACTTCACACACCTAAATTCTGTGACTTCACACACCTCCATTCTATGATTTCGCACACCTCCATTCTATGCCTTCACTCACCACCATTCTATGACTTCACACACGTCCTTTCTGAGTCGACACACCTCCATTGTATGACTTCACACACCTCCAATCTGAATTCACACACCTCCATTCTATGACTTCACCCACCTCCATAATATGACTTCACACACCTCCATTCTACGACTTCACACCCCTCTAATTTGATTTCTCATACCTCCATTCTATGACTTCACAAACCTACCTTCGGTGTCTTCACAATACTCCATTCTATGACTTCACTCACCTAAGTTCTATGACTTCACCCACCTCCATTCTATGACTTCACACCTCCATTCTGACTTCACACACCTACACTCTATGACGTCACACACCTCCATTCTGACTTCACACACCTCCATTCTGTGACTTCACACACCTCCATTCTATGATTTCACACACCTCCATTCTGTGACCTCACAGACCTCCATTCTATGACTTCATATACCTCCATTCTGTGACATCACACACCTCCATTCTATGACTTCACAGACTACCATTGTGACGTCACACACATCCATTCTATGAGTTCACACACCTCCATTCTATGACTTCACTCACCTCAATTCTATGACTTCACATACCTCCTTTCTGAGTTGACACACCTCCATTCTATGACTTCACACACCTCCAATCTGAATTCACACACCTCCATTCTATGACGTCACCCACCTCCATTCTATGACTTCACACACATCCATTCTCCGACTTCACACCCCTCTAATTTGATTTCTCATACCTCCATTCTATGACTTCACAACCCTCCCTTGGGTGACTTCACAATACTCCATTCTATGACCTCACACATCTACATTCTATGACTTCACACACCTCAATTCTGACTCACACAACTCCATTCTGTGACTTCACAAAACTCCATTCTATGATTTCACATATCTCCATACTATGACTTCACACACCTCCATCTATTACTTCACACACCGCCATTCTGAGTTCACACACCTCCATTCTTTGACTTCACACACCTCCATTCTGACTTCACACACCTCCATTGTATGACTTCACACACCTCCATTCTGTGACTTCTCACACCTACATTCTATGACTTCACAAACTTCCATTGTTACGTCACACACCTTCATTCTATGAGTGCACACACCTCCATTCTATGACTTCACACATCTCCATTCTGACTTCACACACCTCTATTCTACGACTTCGTACACCTACATTCTGACTTCACACACTTCCATTCTATGACTTCACAGACCTCGAATCTGTGACTTCACTCACCTCCACTCTATGACTTCACACTTCTCCATTCTATGACTTCCCACAACTAATTTCTATGACTTCACCCACCTCCATTCTATGACTTCACACCTCCATTCTGACTTCACACACCTCCATTCTGTGACTTCACACACCTCCATTCTATGATTTCACACACCTCCATTCTGTGACTTCACACACCTCCATTCTATGACTTCACACACCTCCATTCTGTGACTTCACACACCTCCATTCTATGACTTCACACACGTCCATTCTATGACTTCACACACCTACATTGTGACTTCACACACCTCCATTCTATGAGTTCACACACCTGCATTGTGACTTCACACACCTCCATTCTATGACTTCAAACACCTCCATTCTGACCTCACGCACATCCATTCTGACTTCACACACCTAAATTCTGTGACTTCACACACCTCCATTCTATGATTTCACACACCTCCATTCTATGACTTCACTCACCTCCATTCTATGACTTCACACACGTCCTTTCTGAGTTGACACACCTCCATTCTATGACTTCACACACCTCCAATCTGAATTCACACACCTCCCTTCTATGACTTCACCCACCTTCAGTCTATGACTTCACACACCTCCATTCTCCGACTTCTCGCCCCTCTAATTTGATTTCTCATACCTCCATTCTATGACTTCACAAACCTCCCTTCGGTGACTTCACAATACTCTATTCTATGACTTCACACATCTACATTCTATGACTTCACACACCTCAATTCTGACTCACACAATTCCATTCTGTGACTTCACCAAACTCCATTCTATGATTTCACATATCTCCATACTATTAGTTCACACACGTCCATCTATGAATGCACACACCTCCATTCTGAGTTCACACACCTCCATTCTGTGACTTCACACACCTCCATTCTGACTGCACACACCTCCATTGTATGACTTCACACACCTCCATTCTGTGACTTCACACACCTCCATTCTATGACTTCACACACTTCCATTTTGACGTCACACACCTCCATTCTATGAGTTCACACACCTCCATTATATGACTTCACACACCTCCATTCTGACTTCACACACCTCTATTCTATGACTTCGAACACCTACATTCTGACTTCACACACCTCCATTCTATGACTTCACAGACATCGAATCTGTGACTTCACTCACCTCTACTCTATGACTTCACACTTCTCCATTCTATGACTTCCCACACCTAATTTCTAAGACTTCACCCACCTCCATTCTATGACTTCACACCTCCATTCTGACTTCACACACCTCCATTCTATGACTTCACACACCTCCATTCTGACTTCACACACCTCCATTCTGTGACTTCACACACCTCCATTCTATGATTTCACACACCTCCATTCTGTGACTTCACATACCTCCATTCTATGACTTCACACACCTCCATTCTGTGACTTCACACACCTCCATTCTATGACTTCACACACCTCCATTCTATGACTTCACACACCTACACTGTGACTTCACACACCTCCATTCTATGAGTTCACACACATGCATTGTGACTTCACCCACCTCCATTCTATGACTTCACACCTCCATTCCGTCCTCTCACACCTCCATTCTGCCTTCACAAACCTAAATTCTGTGACTTCACACACCTCCATTCTATGATTTCACACACCTCCATTCTATGACTTCGCTCACCTCCATTCTATGACTTCACACACCTCAAATCTGAATTCACACACTTCCATTCTATGACTTCACCCACCTCCATTCTATGACTTCACAAACCTCCCTTCGGTGACTTCACAATACTCCATTCTATGACTTCACACACCTCCATTCTATGACTTCACAGACCTCGAATCTTTGACTTCACTCACCTCCACTCTATGACTTCACACTTCTCCATTCTATGACTTCCCACACCTAAGTTCTATGACTTCACACACCTCCACTCTATGAATTCACACACCTCCGTTCTGACTTCACACACCTCCACTCTGTGACTTTACACACCTCCATTCTATGATTTCACACACCTCCTTTCTGTGACCTCACACACCTCCATTCTAAGACTTCACACACCTCCATTCTGTGACGTCACACACCTCCATTCTGAGTTCACAACCTCCATTCTGTGACTTCTCACACCTCGATTCTGTGACTTCACACACCTCCAATCTGTGTCTTCACACACTTCCATTCTATGACTTCACACACCTCCATTCTATGACTTCACACACCTCCATTCTGACTTCACACACCTCCATTCTGTGAATTCTCACACCTCGATTCTGTGATTTCACACACCTCCAATCTGTGTCTTCACACACTTCCATTCTATGACTTCACACACCTCCATTCTATGACTTCACATACCTCCATTCTATGACTTCACACACCTCCATTCTATGACCTCACACACCCTCATTCTATGATTTCACACACCTCCATTCTATGACTTCACACATCCATTTTGATTTCACACACCTCCAATATATGTCTTCAAACACCTCAATTCTGTGACTTCACACATCTCCATTCTATGACTTCATACCGTCCATTCTGTGACTTCACACACCTCCATTCTGTGACTTCACACACTTCCATTCTATGACTTCACACACCTCCATTCTGTGACTTTACACACCTCCATTCTGGGTTCACACACCTCCATTCTATGACTTCACACTCCTGCAATCTGTACCTTCCCACACCTCCATTCTGTGAATTCGCACACCTCCATTCTATGACTTCACACACCTTCATTCTTACTTCACAAACACCCATTCTATGACTTCACACACCTCCATTCTATGACTTCACACACCTCCATTCTGTGACTTCACACACCTCCATTCTATGACTTCACACACCTCCATTGTGACTACACACACCTCCATTCTATGAGTTCACACACCTCCATTCTTACTTCACACACCTCCATTCTATGACTTCACACACCTTCATTCTGAATTCACACAATTCAATTCTGTGACTTCACAAAATTCCATTCTGACTTCACACACCTCCATTGTATGAATTCACACACCTCCATTGTGACTACACACACCTCCATTCTATGAGTTCACACAACTCCATTCTATGACTTCACACACCTCCATTCTGACTTCACAAACCTCTATTCTATGACTTCGCACACCTCCATTCTGACATCACACAGGTCCAATCTATGACTTCACAGACCTCGAATCTGTGACTTCACTCACCTCCACTCTATGACTTCACACTCCTCCATTCTATGACTTCCCACACCTCCTTTCTATGACTTCACCCATGTTCATTCCATGACTTCACACCTCCATTCTGATTTCACACACTTCCATTCAATGACTTCACACACCTCCATTCAATGACTTCACGCACCTCCATTCTATGAGTTCACACACCTCATTCTTACTTCAGAAACATCCATTCTATGACCTCACACATCTCCATCATGACTTCACAAACCTCCATTCTGTGACTTCACACACCTCCATTCTATGACTTCACAAACTTCCATTGTGAAGTCACACACCTCCATTCTGTGTTTACAAACCTCCATCTGTGACTTCACACACCTCCATTCTATGACTTCACACACCTACATTCTATGACTTCACACATCCATTTTGACTTCACACACCTCCAATATATGACTTCAAACAGCTCAATTCTCTGACTTCACACACCTCCATTCTATGACTTTAAACTCGTCGATTCAGTGACTTCACACACCTCCATTCTATGACTTCACCCACCTCCATTCTATGACTTCACACAACTCCATTCTCCGACTTCACACCCCTCTAATTTGATTTCTCATACCTCCATTCTATGACTTCACAAACCTCCCTTCGTTGACTTCACAATACTCCATTCTATGACTTCACACATCTACATTCTATGACTTCACACACCTCAATTCTGACTCACACTACTCCATTCTGTGACTTCACAAAACTCCATTCTATGATTTCACATATCTCCATATTATGACTTCACACACCTCCATCTACGACTTCACACACCTCCATTATGAGTTCACACACCTCCATTCTGTGACTTCACACACCTCCATTCTATGACTTCACAAACTTCCATTGTGATGTCACACACATCCAATCTGAATTCACACACCTCCATTCTGTGACTTCACACACCTCCATTCTATGAGTTTACACACTTCCATTTTGACTTCACACACCTCCATTCTATGACTTCACACAGCTCCATTCTGACTTCACACACCTCAATTATATGACTTTACACATCTCTAATCTGACTTAACACACCTCCATTCTATGACTTCACAAACCTCCCTTCTATGACTTCAAACACCTCCAATCTGTGACTTCACACATCTCCACTCTGTGACTTTACACACCTCCATTCGGCGAATTCACACACCTCCATTCTGTGATTTCACACACCTCCATTCTATGACTTCACACACCTCCATTCTTTGACTTCACACACCTCAATACTATGATTTCACACACATGCATTCTGACATCACACACCTCCAATCTATGACTTCACAGACCTCGAATCTGTGACTTCACTAACCTCCACTCTATGACTTCACACTCCTCCATTCTATCACTTCCCACTCCTCCTTTCTATGACTTCACCCACCTTCATTCTATGACTTCACACACCTTCATTCTTACTTCAGAAACATCCATTCTATGACCTCACACACCTCCATCTATGACTTCCCAAACCTCCATTCTGTGACTTTACACACCTCCATACTGAGTTCACAAAACTCCATTCGGTGACTTAACACACCTCCATTCTGACTTCACACACGTCCATTCTTTGACTTCACACACTTCCATTCTATGACTTCACAAACCTCCATTCTGTGACTTCACACACCTCCATTCTGTGACTTCACACACCTCCATTCTATGACTTCACACACTTCCATTCTATGACTTCACACATCCATTTTGACTTCACACACCTGCAATATATGACTTCAAACAGGTCAATTCTCTGGCTTCACCCACCTCAATTCTATGACTTTAAACTCGTCCATTCAGTGACTTCACACACCTCCATTCTATGACTTCAACCACCTCCATTCTATGACATCACACACCTCCAATCTCCGACTTCACACCCCTCTAATTTGATTTCTCATACCTCCATTCTATGACTTCACAAACCTCACTTCGTTGACTTCACAATACTCTGTTCTATGACTTCACACATGTACATTCTATGACTTCACACACCTCAATTCTGACTCACACAACTCCATTCTGTGACTTCACAAAACTCCATTCTATGATTTCACATATCTCCATACTATGACTTCACACACCTCCATCTATGACTTCACACATTCCATTCTGTGACTTCACACACCTCCATTCTATGAGTTCACACACCTCCATTCTGACTTCACACACCTCCATTCTGTGACTTCACACACCTCTATTCTGTGACTTCACACACCTCCATTCTATGACTTCACAAACTTCCATTGTGACGTCACACACCTCCATTCTATGAGTTCACACACCTCCATTCTATGACTTCACACACCTAATTTCTATGACTTCACCCACCTCCATTCTATGACTTCACAAACCTCCAATCTGAATTCACACACCTCGATTCTATGACTTCACACACCTCCATTCTGTGACTTCACACACCTCCATTCTATGAGTTCACACACCTCCATTTTGTCTTCACACACCTCCATTCTATAACTTAACACAGCTCCATTCTGACTTCACACACCTCAATTCTATGACTTTACACACCTGTATTCTGACTGCACACCCCCCATTCTTTGACTTCACAAACCTCCATTCTATGACTTCACACACCTCCACTCTGTGACTTCACACATCTCCACTCTGTGACTTTACACACCTCCATTCTGCGAATTCACACACCTCCATTCTGTGATTTCACACACCTCCATTCTATGACTTCACACACCTCCATTCTTTGACTTCACACACCACCATTCTATGACTTCACACACCTCCATTGTAACTTCACACACCTCCATTCTGTGACTTCACACACCTCCCTTCCGTGACTTCACACACCTCCATTCTATGACTTCACACACCTACATTCTATGACATCAAACACCTCCATTCTATGACTTCACACACTTCCATTCTATGACTTCACACACATCCATTCTATGACTTCATACACCTCCATTCTATGACTTCATACACCAACATTCTAGGACTTCACACACCTCCATTCTATGACTTCACAAATCTCCATTCTGACTTCACACTCCTCCATTCTATGACTTCACACACCTCCATTCTATGACTTCACGCATCTCCTTTCTGTAACTTCACACACTTCCACTGTTTGACTTCACAAACATCCATTCCATGACTTCACACACCTCCATTCCATGAGTTCACACACCGCCATTTTTGACTTCACACACCTCCATTTTGACTTCACACACCTACATTCTGTGACTTCACACACCTCCATTCTATGACTTCACACACTTCCTTTCTATTACTTCACACACTTCCATTCTGTAACTTCACACACCTCATTTCTGAGTTCACACACCTCCATTGTTTGACTTCACACACCTGCAATATATGACCTCAAACACCTCAATTCTCTGACTTCACACACCTTCATTCTATGACTTCATACCCGTCCATTCTGTGACTTCACAGACCTCCATTGTATGACTTCATACACCTCCATTCTATGACTTCACCCACCTCCATTCTATGACTTCACACCCCTCCATTCTCTGACTTCACACCCCTCCAATTTGACTTCACATACCTCCATTCTATGACCTCACAAACCTCCCTTCGGTGACTTCACAATCCTCCATTCTATGACTTCACACATCTGCATTCTATGACTGCAGAAACCTCAATTCTGACTCACACAGCTCCATTCTGTGACTTCACAAAACTCCATTCTATGATTTCACACATCTCCATACTATGACTTCACACACCTCCATTCTATGACTTCACAAACCTCCATTCTATGACTTTACACACCTCCATTCTATGACTTCACACACCTCCATGCTATGCTTTCACACACCTCCATTCTATGACTTCACACACCTCCATTCTGTGACTTCACACACCTCCATTCTATGAGTTCACACACCTCCATTCTGACATCACACACCTCCATTCTATGACTTAACAAACCTCCATTGTGACTTCACACACTTCCATTCTATGACTTCACACAGCTCCAGTCTATGACTTCACAAACCTCCATTCTATGACGTCACACACCTGCACTCTGACTTCACACACCTCCACTCTATGACTTCATACACCTCCCTTCTATGACTTCATACACCAACATTCTATGACTTCACACACCTCCATTCTGTGACTTCACAAATCTCCATTCTGACTTCACACTCCTCCATTCTATGACTTCACACACCTCCATTCTATGACTTCACACATCTCCTTTTGTAACTTCCCACACTTCCAATGTTTGACTTCACAATCTTCCATTCCATGACTTCACACACCTCCATTGTATGAGTTCACACACCTCCATTCTTTGACTTCACACACCTCCATTTTGACTTCACACACCTACATTCTGTGACTTCACACACCTCCATTTGTGACTTCACACACCACCATTTTGACTTCACACACCTCCATTCTGTGAATTCACACACCTCCATTCTATGACTTCACACACCTACATTGTGACTTCACACACCTCCATTCTATGAGTTCACACACCTGCATTGTGAGTTCACACACCTCCATTCTATGACTTCACACACTTCCATTCTATGACTTCACACACCTCCATTTTGTGACTTTACACACCTCCATTCTGGGTTCACACACCTCCATTCTGTGACTTCACACTCCTGTAATCTGTGACTTCCCACACCTCCATTCTGTGACTTCACACACCTCCATTCGATGACTTCACACACCTTCATTCTTACTTCACAAACACCCATTCTATGACTTCACACACCTCCATTCTATGACTTCACACATCTCCATAATGTGACTTCACACACCTCCATTCTATGACTTCACACACCTCCATTGTGACTACACACACCTCCATTCTATGAGTTCACACACCTCCATTCTGACTACACACACCTCCATTCTATGACTTCACACACCTCCATTCTGAATTCACACAGCTCAATTCTGTGACTTCACAAAATTCCATTCTGACTTCACACACCTCCATTGTATGAATTCACACACCTCCATTCTGTAACTTCACACACTTCCATTGTGACGTCACACACCTCCATTCTATGAGTTCACACACCTCCATTCTATGACTTCACACACCTCCATTCTGACTTCACAAACCTCTATACTATGACTTCGCACACCTCCATTCTGACATCACACACGTCCAATCTATGACTTCACAGACCTAGAATCTGTGACTTCACTCACCTCCACTCTATGACATCACACTCCTCCATTCTATGACTTCCCACAGCTCCTTTCTATGACTTCACCCACGTTCATTCTATGACTTCACACCTCCATTCTGACTTCACACACGTCCATTCTCCGACTTCACACCCCTCTAATTTGATTTCTGATACCTCCATTCTATGACTTCACAAACGTCCCTTCGGTGACTTCACAATACTCCTTTCTATGACTTCACACATCTACATTCTATGACTTCAAACACCTCAATTCTGACTCACACAACTCCATTCTGTGACTACACAAAACTCCATTCTATGATTTCACATATCTCCATACTATGACTTTACACACCTCCATCTATGACTTCACACACCTCCATTCTGAGTTCACACACCTCCATTCTGTGACTTCACACACCTCCATTCTGAATTCACACACCTCCATTGTATGACTTCACACACCTCCATTCTGTGACTTCACACACCTCCATTCTATGACTTCACAAACTTCCATTGTGATGTCACACACCTCCATTCTATGAGTTCACACACCTCCATTCTATGACTTCATACACCTAATTTCTATGACTTCACCCACCTCCATTCTATGACTTCACACCTCCATTCTGACTTCACACACCTCAATTCTGTGACTTCACACACCTCCATTCTATGACTTCACGAACTACCATTGTGACGTCACACACCTCCATTCTATGAGTTCACACACCTCCATTCTATGACTTCAAACACCTCCATTCTGACTTCACACACCTCTATTCTACGACTTCGTACACCTACATTATGACTTCACACACCTCCATTCTATGACTTCACAGACCTCGAATCTGTGACTTCACTCACCTCCACTCTATGATTTCACACTTCTCCATTCTATGACTTCCCACACCTAATTTCTATGACTTCACCCACCTCCATTCTATGACTTCACACCTCCATTCTGACTTCACACACCTCCATTCTGTGACTTCACACACCTCCATTCTATGATTTCACACACCTCCATTCTGTGACTTCACACTCCTCCATTCTATGACTTCACACACCTCCATTCTGTGACTTCACACACCTCCATTCTATGACTTCACACACCTACATTGTGACTTCACACACCTCCATTCTATGAGTTCACACACCTGCATTGTGACTTCACACACCTCCATTCTATGACTTCAAACACCTCCATTCTGACCTCACACACCTCGATTCTGACTTCACACACCTAAATTCTGTGACTTCACACACCTCCATTCTATGATTTCACACACCTCCATTCTATGACTTCACTCACCTCCAATCTGTGACTTCACACACCTCCTTTCTGAATTGACACCCCTCCATTCTATGACTTCACACACCTCCATTGTAACTTCACACACCTCCATTCTGTGACTTCACTCACCTCCCTTCCGTGACTTCACACACCTCCATTCTATGACTTCACACACCTCCATTCTATGACATCACACACCTCCATTCTATGACTTCACACACTTCCATTCTATGACTTCACACACCTCCATTCTATGACTTCACACACCTGCATTCTGACTTCACACACCTCCATTCTATGACTTCATACACCTCCATTCTATGACTTCATAGACCAACGTTCTAGGACTTCACACACCTCCAGTCTATGACTTCACAAATCTCCATTCTGACTTCACACTCCTCCATTCTATGACTTCACACACCTCCATTCTATGACTTCACAAATCTCCATTCTGACTTCACACTCCTCCATTCTATGATTTCACACACATCCATTCTGTGATTCACACACCTCCATTCTGTGACTTCACACACCTCCATTCTATGAGTTCACACACCTCCATTCTGACTTCACACACCTCCATTCTATGACTTCACACAGCTCCATTCTGACTTCACACACCTCCATTCTATGACTTTGCACACCTCTATTCTGACTTCACACACCTCCATTCTGTGACTTCACAAACCTCCTTTCTATGACTTCACCCTACTCCACTCTGTGAATGCACACATCTCCACTCTGTGTCTTTACACACCTCCATTCTGCGAATTCATACCCCTCCATTCTGAGATTTCACACACCTCCATTCTATGACTTCACACATTTCCATTCTGACCTCACACACCTCCATACTGACTTCACACACCTAAATTCTGTGATTTCACACTCCTACATTCTATGATTTCACACACCTCCATTCTATGCCTTCACACACCTCCATTCTATGACTTCACAGTCCTACTTTATGAGTTGACACACCTCCATTCTATGACTTCACACACCTCCAATCTGAATTCACACACCTCCATTCTGTGACTTCACACACCTCCATTCTATGACTTCACACAGCTCCATTCTGACTTCACACACCTCAATTATATGACTTTACACATCTCTAATCTGACTTCACACACCTCCATTCTATGACTTCACAAACCTCCCTTCTATGACTTCACACACCTCCACTCTGTGACTTCACACATCTCCACTCTGTGACTTTACACACCTCCATTCTGCGAATTCACACACCTCCATTCTGTGATTTCACACACCTCCATTCTATGACTTCACACACCTCCATTCTTTGACTTCACACACCTCCATTCTATGACTTCAGACACCTGCATTCTGACATCACACACCTCCAATCTCTGACTTCACAGACCTCGAATCTGTGACTTCACTAACCTCCACTCTATGACTTCACACTCCTCCATTCTATGACTGCCCACACCTCCTTTCTATGACTTCACCCACCTTCATTCTATGACTTCACACACCTTCATTCTTACTTCAGAAACATCCATTCTATGACCTCACTCACCTCCATCTATGACTTCACAAACCTCCATTCTGTGACTTCACACACCTCCATTCTGCGTTTACACACCTCCATTCTGTGACTTCACACACCTCCATTCTATGACTTCACACACCTACATTCTATGACTTCACACATCCATTTTGACTTCACACACCTCCAATATATGTCTTCAAACAGTTCAATTCTCTGACTTCACACACCTCCATTCTATGACTTTAAACTCGTCGATTCAGTGACTTCACACACCTCCATTCTATGACTTCACCCACCTCCATTCTATGACTTCACACAACTCCATTCTCCGACTTCACACCCCTCTAATTTGATTTCTCATACCTCCATTCTATGACTTCACAAACCTCCCTTCGTTGACTTCACAATACTCCATTCTATGACTTCACACATCTACATTCTATGACTTCACACACCTCAATTCTGACTCACACTACTCCATTCTGTGACTTCACAAAACTCCATTCTATGATTTCACATATCTCCATATTATGACTTCACACACCTCCATCTACGACTTCACACACCTCCATTATGAGTTCACACACCTCCATTCTGTGACTTCACACACCTCCATTCTATGACTTCACAAACTTCCATTGTGATGTCACACACCTCCAATCTGAATTCACACACCTCCATTCTGTGACTTCACACACCTCCATTCTATGAGTTTACACACTTCCATTTTGACTTCACACACCTCCATTCTATGACTTCACACAGCTCCATTCTGACTTCACACACCTCAATTATATGACTTTACACATCTCTAATCTGACTTAACACACCTCCATTCTATGACTTCACAAACCTCCCTTCTATGACTTCAAACACCTCCACTCTGTGACTTCACACATCTCCACTCTGTGACTTTACACACCTCCATTCTGCGAATTCACACACCTCCATTCTGTGATTTCACACAAATCCATTCTATGACTTCACACACCTCCATTCTTTGACTTCACACACCTCCATTCTATGACTTCACACACCTGCATTCTGACATCACACACCTCCAATGTCTGACTTCATAGACCTCGAATCTGTGACTTCACTAACCTCCACTCTATGACTTCACACTCCTCCATTCTATGACTGCCCACACCTCCTTTCTATGACTTCACCCACCTTCATTCTATGACTTCACACACCTTCATTCTTACTTCAGAAACATCCATTCTATGACCTCACTCACCTCCATCTATGACTTCACAAACCTCCATTCTGTGACTTCACACACCTCCATTCTGTGTTTACACACCTCCATTCTGTGACTTCACACACCTCCATTCTATGACTTCACACACCTACATTCTATGACTTCACACATCCATTTTGACTTCAAACACCTCCAATATATGACTTCAAACAGCTCAATTCTCTGACTTCACACACCTCCATTCTATGACTTTAAACTCGTCGATTCAGTGACTTCACACACCTCCATTCTATGACTTCACCCACCTCCATTCTATGACTTCAGACAACTCCATTCTCCGACTTCACACCCCGCTAATTTGATTTCTCATACCTCCATTCTATGACTTCACAAACCTCCCTTCGTTGACTTCACAATACTCCATTCTATGACTTCACACATCTACATTCTATGACTTCACACACCTCAATTCTGACTCACACTACTCCATTCTGTGACTTCACAAAACTCCATTCTATGATTTCACATATCTCCATATTATGACTTCACACACCTCCATCTACGACTTCACACACCTCCATTATGAGTTCACACACCTCCATTCTGTGACTTCACACACCTCCATTCTATGACTTCACAAACTTCCATTGTGATGTCACACACATCCAATCTGAATTCACACACCTCCATTCTGTGACTTCACACACCTCCATTCTATGAGTTTACACACTTCCATTTTGACTTCACACACCTCCATTCTATGACTTCACACAGCTCCATTCTGACTTCACACACCTCAATTATATGACTTTACACATCTCTAATCTGACTTAACACACCTCCATTCTATGACTTCACAAACCTCCCTTCTATGACTTCAAACACCTCCAATCTGTGACTTCACACATCTCCACTCTGTGACTTTACACACCTCCATTCGGCGAATTCACACACCTCCATTCTGTGATTTCACACACCTCCATTCTATGACTTCACACACCTCCATTCTTTGACTTCACACACCTCAATTCTATGATTTCACACACATGCATTCTGACATCACACACCTCCAATCTATGACTTCACAGACCTCGAATCTGTGACTTCACTAACCTCCACTCTATGACTTCACACTCCTCCATTCTATCACTTCCCACTCCTCCTTTCTATGACTTCACCCACCTTCATTCTATGACTTCACACACCTTCATTCTTACTTCAGAAACATCCATTCTATGACCTCACACACCTACATCTATGACTTCCCAAACCTCCATTCTGTGACTTTACACACCTCCATACTGAGTTCACAAAACTCCATTCGGTGACTTAACACACCTCCATTCTGACTTCACACACGTCCATTCTTTGACTTCACACACTTCCATTCTATGACTTCACAAACCTCCATTCTGTGACTTCACACACCTCCATTCTGTGACTTCACACACCTCCATTCTATGACTTCACACACTTCCATTCTATGACTTCACACATCCATTTTGACTTCACACACCTGCAATATATGACTTCAAACAGGTCAATTCTCTGGCTTCACCCACCTCAATTCTATGACTTTAAACTCGTCCATTCAGTGACTTCACACACCTCCATTCTATGACTTCAACCACCTCCATTCTATGACATCACACACCTCCATTCTCCGACTTCACACCCCTCTAATTTGATTTCTCATACCTCCATTCTATGACTTCACAAACCTCACTTCGTTGACTTCACAATACTCTGTTCTATGACTTCACACATGTACATTCTATGACTTCACACACCTCAATTCTGACTCACACAACTCCATTCTGTGACTTCACAAAACTCCATTCTATGATTTCACATATCTCCATACTATGACTTCACACACCTCCATCTATGACTTCACACATTCCATTCTGTGACTTCACACACCTCCATTCTATGAGTTCACACACCTCCATTCTGACTTCACACACCTCCATTCTGTGACTTCACACACCTCTATTCTGTGACTTCACACACCTCCATTCTATGACTTCACAAACTTCCATTGTGACGTCACACAACTCCATTCTATGAGTTCACACACCTCCATTCTATGACTTCACACACCTAATTTCTATGACTTCACCCACCTCCATTCTATGACTTCACAAACCTCCAATCTGAATTCACACACCTCGATTCTATGACTTCACACACCTCCATTCTGTGACTTCACACACCTCCATTCTATGAGTTCACACACCTCCATTTTGTCTTCACACACCTCCAATCTATAACTTAACACAGCTCCATTCTGACTTCACACACCTCAATTCTATGACTTTACACAACTGTATTCTGACTGCACACCCCCCCATTCTTTGACTTCACAAACCTCCATTCTATGACTTCACACACCTCCACTCTGTGACTTCACACATCTCCACTCTGTGACTTTACACACCTCCATTCTGCGAATTCACACACCTCCATTCTGTGATTTCACACACCTCCATTCTATGACTTCACACACCTCCATTCTTTGACTTCACACACCACCATTCTATGACTTCACACACCTCCATTGTAACTTCACACACCTCCATTCTGTGACTTCACACACCTCCCTTCCGTGACTTCACACACCTCCATTCTATGACTTCACACACCTACATTCTATGACATCAAACACCTCCATTCTATGACTTCACACACTTCCATTCTATGACTTCACACACATCCATTCTATGACTTCATACACCTCCATTCTATGACTTCATACACCAACATTCTAGGACTTCACACACCTCCATTCTATGACTTCACAAATCTCCATTCTGACTTCACACTCCTCCATTCTATGACTTCACACACCTCCATTCTATGACTTCACACATCTCCTTTCTGTAACTTCACACACTTCCACTGTTTGACTTCACAAACCTCCATTCCATGACTTCACACACCTCCATTCCATGAGTTCACACACCGCCATTTTTGACTTCACACACCTCCATTTTGACTTCACACACCTACATTCTGTGACTTCACACATCTCCATTTGTGACTTCACACACCTCCATTTTGACTTCACACACCTCCATTCTGTGACTTCACACACCTCCATTCTATGACTTCACACACTTCCTTTCTATTACTTCACACACTTCCATTCTGTAACTTCACACACCTCATTTCTGAGTTCACACACCTCCATTGTTTGACTTCACACACCTGCAATATATGACCTCAAACACCTCAATTCTCTGACTTCACACACCTTCATTCTATGACTTCATACCCGTCCATTCTGTGACTTCACAGACCTCCATTGTATGACTTCATACACCTCCATTCTATGACTTCACCCACCTCCATTCTATGACTTCACACCCCTCCATTCTCTGACTTCACACCCCTCCAATTTGACTTCACATACCTCCATTCTATGACTTCACAAACCTCCCTTCGGTGACTTCACAATCCTCCATTCTATGACTTCACACATCTGCATTCTATGACTGCACAAACCTCAATTCTGACTCACACAGCTCCATTCTGTGACTTCACAAAACTCCATTCTATGATTTCAAACATCTCCATACTATGACTTCACACACCTCCATTCTATGACTTCACAAACCTCCATTCTATGACTTTACACACCTCCATTCTATGACTTCACACACCTCCATTCTATGCTTTCACACACCTCCATTCTATGACTTCACACACCTCCATTCTGTGACTTCACACACCTCCATTCTATGAGTTCACACACCTCCATTCTGACTTCACACACCTCCATTCTATGACTTAACAAACCTCCATTGTGACTTCACACACTTCCATTCTATGACTTCACACAGCTCCAGTCTATGACTTCACAAACCTCCATTCTATGACGTCACACACCTGCACTCTGACTTCACACACCTCCACTCTATGACTTCATACACCTCCCTTCTATGACTTCATACACCAACATTCTATGACTTCACACACCTCCATTCTGTGACTTCACAAATCTCCATTCTGACTTCACACTCCTCCATTCTATGACTTCACACACATCCATTCTATGACTTCACACATCTCCTTTTGTAACTTCCCACACTTCCAATGTTTGACTTCACAATCTTCCATTCCATGACTTCACACACCTCCATTGTATGAGTTCACACACCTCCATTCTTTGACTTCACACACCTCCATTTTGACTTCACACACCTACATTCTGTGACTTCACACACCTCCATTTGTGACTTCACACACCACCATTTTGACTTCACACACCTCCATTCTGTGAATTCACACACCTCCATTCTATGACTTCACACACCTACATTGTGACTTCACACACCTCCATTCTATGAGTTCACACACCTGCATTGTGAGTTCACACACCTCCATTCTATGACTTCACACACTTCCATTCTATGACTTCACACACCTCCATTTTGTGACTTTACACACCTCCATTCTGGGTTCACACACCTCCATTCTGTGACTTCACACTCCTGTAATCTGTGACTTCCCACACCTCCATTCTGTGACTTCACACACCTCCATTCGATGACTTCACACACCTTCATTCTTACTTCACAAACACCCATTCTATGACTTCACACACCTCCATTCTATGACTTCACACACCTCCATAATGTGACTTCACACACCTCCATTCTATGACTTCACACACCTCCATTGTGACTACACACACCTCCATTCTATGAGTTCACACACCTCCATTCTGACTACACACACCTCCATTCTATGACTTCACACACCTCCATTCTGAATTCACACAGCTCAATTCTGTGACTTCACAAAATTCCATTCTGACTTCACACACCTCCATTGTATGAATTCACACACCTCCATTCTGTAACTTCACACACTTCCATTGTGACGTCACACACCTCCATTCTATGAGTTCACACACCTCCATTCTATGACTTCACACACCTCCATTCTGACTTCACAAACCTCTATACTATGACTTCGCACACCTCCATTCTGACATCACACACGTCCAATCTATGACTTCACAGACCTAGAATCTGTGACTTCACTCACCTCCACTCTATGACATCACACTCCTCCATTCTATGACTTCCCACAGCTCCTTTCTATGACTTCACCCACGTTCATTCTATGACTTCACACCTCCATTCTGACTTCACACACGTCCATTCTCCGACTTCACACCCCTCTAATTTGATTTCTGATACCTCCATTCTATGACTTCACAAACGTCCCTTCGGTGACTTCACAATACTCCTTTCTATGACTTCACACATCTACATTCTATGACTTCAAACACCTCAATTCTGACTCACACAACTCCATTCTGTGACTACACAAAACTCCATTCTATGATTTCACATATCTCCATACTATGACTTTACACACCTCCATCTATGACTTCACACACCTCCATTCTGAGTTCACACACCTCCATTCTGTGACTTCACACACCTCCATTCTGAATTCACACACCTCCATTGTATGACTTCACACACCTCCATTCTGTGACTTCACACACCTCCATTCTATGACTTCACAAACTTCCATTGTGATGTCACACACCTCCATTCTATGAGTTCACACACCTCCATTCTATGACTTCATACACCTAATTTCTATGACTTCACCCACCTCCATTCTATGACTTCACACCTCCATTCTGACTTCACACACCTCAATTCTGTGACTTCACACACCTCCATTCTATGACTTCACGAACTACCATTGTGACGTCACACACCTCCATTCTATGAGTTCACACACCTCCATTCTATGACTTCAAACACCTCCATTCTGACTTCACACACCTCTATTCTACGACTTCGTACACCTACATTATGACTTCACACACCTCCATTCTATGACTTCACAGACCTCGAATCTGTGACTTCACTCACCTCCACTCTATGACTTCACACTTCTCCATTCTATGACTTCCCACACCTAATTTCTATGACTTCACCCACCTCCATTCTATGACTTCACACCTCCATTCTGACTTCACACACCTCCATTCTGTGACTTCACACACCTCCATTCTATGATTTCACACACCTCCATTCTGTGACTTCACACTCCTCCATTCTATGACTTCACACACCTCCATTCTGTGACTTCACACACCTCCATTCTATGACTTCACACACCTACATTGTGACTTCACACACCTCCATTCTATGAGTTCACACACCTGCATTGTGACTTCACACACCTCCATTCTATGACTTCAAACACCTCCATTCTGACCTCACACACCTCGATTCTGACTTCACACACCTAAATTCTGTGACTTCACACACCTCCATTCTATGATTTCACACACCTCCATTCTATGACTTCACTCACCTCCAATCTGTGACTTCACACACCTCCTTTCTGAATTGACACCCCTCCATTCTATGACTTCACACACCTCCATTGTAACTTCACACACCTCCATTCTGTGACTTCACTCACCTCCCTTCCGTGACTTCACACACCTCCATTCTATGACTTCACACACCTCCATTCTATGACATCACACACCTCCATTCTATGACTTCACACACTTCCATTCTATGACTTCACACACCTCCATTCTATGACTTCACACACCTGCATTCTGACTTCACACACCTCCATTATATGACTTCATACACCTCCATTCTATGACTTCATAGACCAACGTTCTAGGACTTCACACACCTCCATTCTATGACTTCACAAATCTCCATTCTGACTTCACACTCCTCCATTCTATGACTTCACACACCTCCATTCTATGACTTCACACATCTCCTTTCTGTAACTTCACACACTTCCAATGTTTGACTTCACAAACCTCCATTCCATGACTTCACACACCTCCATTCTATGACTTCACAAATCTCCATTCTGACTTCACACTCCTCCATTCTATGATTTCACACACATCCATTCTGTGATTCACACACCTCCATTCTGTGACTTCACACACCTCCATTCTATGAGTTCACACACCTCCATTCTGACTTCACACACCTCCATTCTATGACTTCACACAGCTCCATTCTGACTTCACACACCTCCATTCTTTGACTTTGCACACCTCTATTCTGACTTCACACACCTCCATTCTGTGACTTCACAAACCTCCTTTCTATGACTTCACCCTACTCCACTCTGTGAATACACACATCTCCACTCTGTGTCTTTACACACCTCCATTCTGCGAATTCATACCCCTCCATTCTGAGATTTCACACACCTCCATTCTATGACTTCACACATTTCCATTCTGACCTCACACACCTCCATACTGACTTCACACACCTAAATTCTGTGATTTCACACACCTACATTCTATGATTTCACACACCTCCATTCTATGCCTTCACACACCTCCATTCTATGACTTCACAGTCCTACTTTATGAGTTGACACACCTCCATTCTATGACTTCACACACCTCCAATCTGAATTCACACACCTCCATTCTGTGACTTCACACACCTCCATTCTATGACTTCACACAGCTCCATTCTGACTTCACACACCTCAATTATATGACTTTACACATCTCTAATCTGACTTCACACACCTCCATTCTATGACTTCACAAACCTCCCTTCTATGACTTCACACACCTCCACTCTGTGACTTCACACATCTCCACTCTGTGACTTTACACACCTCCATTCTGCGAATTCACACACCTCCATTCTGTGATTTCACACACCTCCATTCTATGACTTCACACACCTCCATTCTTTGACTTCACACACCTCCATTCTATGACTTCAGACACCTGCATTCTGACATCACACACCTCCAATCTCTGACTTCACAGACCTCGAATCTGTGACTTCACTAACCTCCACTCTATGACTTCACACTCCTCCATTCTATGACTGCCCACACCTCCTTTCTATGACTTCACCCACCTTCATTCTATGACTTCACACACCTTCATTCTTACTTCAGAAACATCCATTCTATGACCTCACTCACCTCCATCTATGACTTCACAAACCTCCATTCTGTGACTTCACACACCTCCATTCTGCGTTTACACACCTCCATTCTGTGACTTCACACACCTCCATTCTATGACTTCACACACCTACATTCTATGACTTCACACATCCATTTTGACTTCACACACCTCCAATATATGACTTCAAACAGCTCAATTCTCTGACTTCACACACCTCCATTCTATGACTTTAAACTCGTCGATTCAGTGACTTCACACACCTCCATTCTATGACTTCACCCACCTCCATTCTATGACTTCACACAACTCCATTCTCCGACTTCACACCCCTCTAATTTGATTTCTCATACCTCCATTCTATGACTTCACAAACCTCCCTTCGTTGACTTCACAATACTCCATTCTATGACTTCACACATCTACATTCTATGACTTCACACACCTCAATTCTGACTCACACTACTCCATTCTGTGACTTCACAAAACTCCATTCTATGATTTCACATATCTCCATATTATGACTTCACACACCTCCATCTACGACTTCACACACCTCCATTATGAGTTCACACACCTCCATTCTGTGACTTCACACACCTCCATTCTATGACTTCACAAACTTCCATTGTGATGTCACACACATCCAATCTGAATTCACACACCTCCATTCTGTGACTTCACACACCTCCATTCTATGAGTTTACACACTTCCATTTTGACTTCACACACCTCCATTCTATGACTTCACACAGCTCCATTCTGACTTCACACACCTCAATTATATGACTTTACACATCTCTAATCTGACTTAACACACCTCCATTCTATGACTTCACAAACCTCCCTTCTATGACTTCAAACACCTCCAATCTGTGACTTCACACATCTCTACTCTGTGACTTTACACACCTCCATTCGGCGAATTCACACACCTCCATTCTGTGATTTCACACACCTCCATTCTATGACTTCACACACCTCCATTCTTTGACTTCACACACCTCAATTCTATGATTTCACACACATGCATTCTGACATCACACACCTTCAATCTATGACTTCACAGACCTCGAATCTGTGACTTCACTAACCTCCACTCTATGACTTCACACTCCTCCATTCTATCACTTCCCACTCCTCCTTTCTATGACTTCACCCACCTTCATTCTATGACTTCACACACCTTCATTCTTACTTCAGAAACATCCATTCTATGACCTCACACACCTCCATCTATGACTTCCCAAACCTCCATTCTGTGACTTTACACACCTCCATACTGAGTTCACAAAACTCCATTCGGTGACTTAACACACCTCCATTCTGACTTCACACACGTCCATTCTTTGACTTCACACACTTCCATTCTATGACTTCACAAACCTCCATTCTGTGACTTCACACACCTCCATTCTGTGACTTCACACACCTCCATTCTATGACTTCACACACTTCCATTCTATGACTTCACACATCCATTTTGACTTCACACACCTGCAATATATGACTTCAAACAGGTCAATTTTCTGGCTTCACCCACCTCAATTCTATGACTTTAAACTCGTCCATTCAGTGACTTCACACACCTCTATTCTATGACTTCAACCACCTCCATTCTATGACATCACACACCTCCATTCTCCAACTTCACACCCCTCTAATTTGATTTCTCATACCTCCATTCTATGACTTCACAAACCTCACTTCGTTGACTTCACAATACTCTGTTCTATGACTTCACACATGTACATTCTATGACTTCACACACCTCAATTCTGACTCACACAACTCCATTCTGTGACTTCACAAAACTCCATTCTATGATTTCACATATCTCCATACTATGACTTCACACACCTCCATCTATGACTTCACACATTCCATTCTGTGACTTCACACACCTCCATTCTATGAGTTCACACATCTCCATTCTGACTTCACACACCTCCATTCTGTGACTTCACACACCTCTATTCTGTGACTTCACACACCTCCATTCTATGACTTCACAAACTTCCATTGTGACGTCACACACCTCCATTCTATGAGTTCACACACTTCCATTCTATGACTTCACACACCTAATTTCTATGACTTCACCCACCTCCATTCTATGACTTCACAAACCTCCAATCTGAATTCACACACCTCGATTCTATGACTTCACACACCTCCATTCTGTGACTTCACACACCTCCATTCTATGAGTTCACACACCTCCATTTTGTCTTCACACACCTCCATTCTATAACTTAACACAGCTCCATTCTGACTTCACACACCTCAATTCTATGACTTTACACACCTGTATTCTGACTGCACACCCCCCCATTCTTTGACTTCACAAACCTCCATTCTATGACTTCACACACCTCCACTCTGTGACTTCACACATCTCCACTCTGTGACTTTACACACCTCCATTCTGCGAATTCACACACCCCCATTCTGTGATTTCACACACCTCCATTCTATGACTTCACACACCTCCATTCTTTGACTTCACACACCACCATTCTATGACTTCACACACCTCCATTGTAACTTCACACACCTCCATTCTGTGACTTCACACACCTCCCTTCCGTGACTTCACACACCTCCATTCTATGACTTCACACACCTACATTCTATGACATCAAACACCTCCATTCTATGACTTCACACACTTCCATTCTATGACTTCACACACATCCATTCTATGACTTCATACACCTCCATTCTATGACTTCATACACCAACATTCTAGGACTTCACACACCTCCATTCTATGACTTCACAAATCTCCATTCTGACTTCACACTCCTCCATTCTATGACTTCACACACCTCCATTCTATGACTTCACACATCTCCTTTCTGTAACTTCACACACTCCCACTGTTTGACTTCACAAACCTCCATTCCATGACTTCACACACCTCCATTCCATGAGTTCACACACCGCCATTTTTGACTTCACACACCTCCATTTTGACTTCACACACCTACATTCTGTGACTTCACACATCTCCATTTGTGACTTCACACACCTCCATTTTGACTTCACACACCTCCATTCTGTGACTTCACACACCTCCATTCTATGACTTCACACACTTCCTTTCTATTACTTCACACACTTCCATTCTGTAACTTCACACACCTCATTTCTGAGTTCACACACCTCCATTGTTTGACTTCACACACCTGCAATATATGACCTCAAACACCTCAATTCTCTGACTTCACACACCTTCATTCTATGACTTCATACCCGTCCATTCTGTGACTTCACAGACCTCCATTGTATGACTTCATACACCTCCATTCTATGACTTCACCCACCTCCATTCTATGACTTCACACCCCTCCATTCTCTGACTTCACACCCCTCCAATTTGACTTCACATACCTCCATTCTATGACTTCACAAACCTCCCTTCGGTGACTTCACAATCCTCCATTCTATGACTTCACACATCTGCATTCTATGACTGCACAAACCTCAATTCTGACTCACACAGCTCCATTCTGTGACTTCACAAAACTCCATTCTATGATTTCACACATCTCCATACTATGACTTCACACACCTCCATTCTATGACTTCACAAACCTCCATTCTATGACTTTACACACCTCCATTCTATGACTTCACACACCTCCATTCTATGCTTTCACACACCTCCATTCTATGACTTCACACACCTCCATTCTGTGACTTCACACACCTCCATTCTATGAGTTCACACACCTCCATTCTGACTTCACACACCTCCATTCTATGACTTAACAAACCTCCATTGTGACTTCACACACTTCCATTCTATGACTTCACACAGCTCCAGTCTATGACTTCACAAACCTCCATTCTATGACTTCACACACCTGCACTCTGACTTCACACACCTCCACTCTATGACTTCATACACCTCCCTTCTATGACTTCATACACCAACATTCTATGACTTCACACACCTCCATTCTGTGACTTCACAAATCTCCATTCTGACTTCACACTCCTCCATTCTATGACTTCACACACCTCCATTCTATGACTTCACACATCTCCTTTTGTAACTTCCCACACTTCCAATGTTTGACTTCACAATCTTCCATTCCATGACTTCACACACCTCCATTGTATGAGTTCACACACCTCCATTCTTTGACTTCACACACCTCCATTTTGACTTCACACACCTACATTCTGTGACTTCACACACCTCCATTTGTGACTTCACACACCACCATTTTGACTTCACACACCTCCATTCTGTGAATTCACACACCTCCATTCTATGACTTCACACACCTACATTGTGACTTCACACACCTCCATTCTATGAGTTCACACACCTTCATTGTGAGTTCACACACATCCATTCTATGACTTCACACATCTCCATTCTGACCTCACACACCTCCATACTGACTTCACACACCTAAATTCTGTGACTTCACACACCTCCATTCTATGATTTCACACACCTCCATTCTATGACTTCACACACCTCCATTCTATGACTTCACAGACCTACTTTATGAGTTGACACACCTCCATTCTATGACTTCACACACCTCCAATCTGAATTCACACACCTCCATTCTGTGACTTCACACACCTCCATTCCATGAATTTACACACTTCCATTTTGACTTCACACACCTCCATTCTATGACTTCACACAACTCCATTCTGACTTCACACACCTCAATTATATGACTTTACACACCTCTATTCTGACTTCACACACCTCCATTCTATGACTTTACAAACCTCCCTTCTATGACTTCACACATCTCCACTCTGTGACTTTACACCCCTCCCCATTCTGCGAATTCACACACCTCCATTCTGTGATTTCACACACCTCCATTCTATGACTTCACACACCTCCATTCTATGAGTTCACACACCTCCATTCTATGACTTCACACACCTCCATTGTGACTTCACACACCTCCATTCTGTGACTTCACACACCTCACTTCCGTGACTTCATACACCTCCATTCTATGACTTCATACACCAACATTCTATGACTTCACACACCTCCATTCTATGACTTCACAAATCTCCATTCTGACTTTACACTCCTCCATTCTATGACTTCACACATCTCCTTTCTGTAACTTCACACACTTCCAATGATTGACTTCACAAACCTCCATTCTATGACTTCACACACCTCCATTCTATGAGTTCACACACCTCCATTCTTTGACTTCACACACTTCCATTTTGACTTCACACACCTACATTCTGTGACTTCACACACCTCCATTTGTGACTTCACACACCACCATTTTGACTTCACACACCTCCATTCTGTGACTTCACACACCTCCATTCTGTGACTTCACACACCACCATTGTTTGACATCACACACCTCGATTTTTTGACTTCGCACACCTCCATTCCACGACTTCACACATGTCCATTCTATGAGTTCACACACATCCATTCTATGAGTTCCCACACCACAATTTTGTCTTCACACACCTCCATTCTGTGACTTCACACACCTCCATTCTGACTTCACACAGCTCCATTCTATGACTTCACAAACCTCCATTCTATGACTTCACACACCTCCATTCTGTGACGTCACACACCTCCATTCTATGAGTTCACACATCCCCATTCTGACTCACACACCTCCATTCTATGACTTCACACACCTCCATTGTGAATTCACACAGCTCCATTCTGTGACTTCACAAAACTCCATTCTATGATTTCACACACCTCCAAACTATGACTTCACACAACTCCATCTATGACTTCACACACCTCAACTCTGACTTCACACACCTCTATTCTATGACTTCGCACACTCCATTTTTACATCACACACCTCCATTCTATAACTTCACAGACCTCGAATCTGTGACTTCACTCACCTGCACTCTATGACTTCACACTCCTCCATTCTATGATTTCCCACACCTCCTTTTTATGACTTCACCCACCTCCAATCTATGACTACACACCTCCATGATGACTTCACACACCTCCATTGTGTGACTTCACACACCTCCATTCTATGAGTTCACACACCTCCATTCTGTGACTTCACACACCTTCATTCTTACTTCAGAAACATCCATTCTATAACTTCACAAACCTCCATTCTGTGACTTCACACACCTCCATTCTGAGTTCACACAACTCCATTCGGTGACTTCACACACCTCCATTCTGTGCCTTCACACACCTCCATTCTATGACTTCACACACTTCCATTCTATGACTTCCGGCACCTCCATTCTGTGACGTCAAACACCTCCATTCTAAGTTCACACACCTCCAATCTGTGACTTCAGACACCTCCATTCTGTGACTTCACACACCTCCATTCTATGAATTCACACACATCCATTCTATGACTTCACACACCTCTATTCTGTGACTTTACACACCTCCATTCTGAGTTCACACACCTCGATTTTTGACTTCACACACCTCCATTCTGTTACTTCCCACACCTCAATTCTATGACTTCACACACCTCCGTTCTATGACTTCACACACCTCCCTTCTATGACTTCACACACCTCCATTTTGTGACTTCACACACCTCCATTCTATGACTTCACACACCTCCATTCTATGAGTTCACACATCTCCAGTATATGACAACAAACACCTGAATTCTGTGACTTCACACACCTCCATTCTATGACTTCATACCCGTCAATTCTGTGACTTCACACACCTCAGTTCTCTGACTTCACACACGTCCATTCTATGACTTCACCCACCTCCATTCTATGACTTCACACACCTCCAATTTGACTTTACATACCTCCTTTCTATGACTTCACAAACCTCCATTCTCTGACTTCACACACCTCCATTCTGTGATTTCACAAACCTCCATTCTATGATTTCACACACCTCCATTTTATGACGTCACACACCTCCATTTTGACTTCACTCATCTCCATTATGTGACTTCCCACTCCTCCCTTCGGTGACTTCACACACCTTCATTCTATGACTTCACACATCTACATTCTATGACTTCACACACCTCCATTCTATGACTTCACACACTTCCATTCTATGATTTCACATACCTCCATGCTATCATTTCACACACCTCCATTCTGTGACTTCACACACCTCCATTCTGCGTTCACATACCTCCATTCTGTGACTCAACACACCTCCATTCTGACTTCACACACCTCCATTTTGACTTCACACACCTCATTTCTTGACTTCACACACCTCCATGCTGACTTCACATACCTCCATTCTATGACTTCACACAGCTCTATTCTATGACTTCACACACCTCCATTCTGTGACTTCACACACCTCCAATCTGACTTTACACATCTCCATTGTATGACTTCACACACCTCCATTCTGTGACTTCACACAACTCCATTCTATGACTTCACACACCTTCATTGTTACTTCAGAAACATCCATTCTATGACTTCGCCCACCTCCATTCTGTGACTTCACACACCTCCATTCTGTGACTTCACACACCTCAATTCTGTGACTTCACACACCTCCATTTTGATTTAACACACCTCTATTCTATTACTTCACACACCTACATTCTATGACTTTACACACCTAAATTGTCACTTCACACACCTCCATTCTATGAGTTCACACACCTCCATTCTATGACTTCACTCACCTCCATTCTGTGACTTCACACACGACTATTGTTTGACTTCACACACCTCCATTCTTTGACTTCACACACCTCCATTCCACGACTTCACACACCTCCATTCGATGAGTTCACACACATCCATTCTATCAGTTCACACACCACAATTTTGTCTTCACAAACCTCCATTCTATGACTTCACCCACCTTCATTCTTAATTCAGAAACATCCATTTTATGACTTCCCACAACTCCATTTGTGACGTCGCAAACCTTCATTCTGTGACTTCACACACCTCCATTCTGAGTTCACACACCTCCATTCGGTGACTTCACAATCCTCCATTCTATGACTTCACACACCTCCATTCTATGACTTCACACACCTCCATTCTTTGACTTCATACACCTCCATTCTATGACTTCACCCACCTCCATTCTATGACTTCACACACCTCCATTCTCCGACTTCACAACCCTCTAATTTCATTTCTCATACCTCCATTCTATAACTTCACAAACGTCCCTTCGGTGACTTCACAATACTCCATTCTATGACTTCACACATCTACATTCTATGACTTCACACACCTCAATTCTGACTCACACAACTTCATTCTGTGACTTCACAAACTCCATTCTATGATTTCACATATGTCCATACTTTACACACCTCCATCTATGACTTCACACACCTCCATTCTGGGTTCACACACCTCCATTCTGTGACTTCACACACCTCCATTCTGACTTCACACACCTCCATTGTATGATTTCACACACCTCCATTCTGTGACTTCACACACCTCCATTCTATGACTTCACAAACTTCCATTGTGACATCACACACCTCCATTCTATGAGTTCACACACCTCCATTCTATGACTTCACACACCTAATTTCTATGACTTCACCCACCTCCATTCTATGACTTCACACCTCCATTCTGACTTCACACACCTCAATTCTGTGACTTCACACACCTCCATTCTATGACTTCACAAACTACCATTGTGTCGTCACACACCTCCATTCTATGACTTCACACACCTCCTTTCTGAGTTGACACATCTCCATTCTATGACTTCACACACCTCCATTCTGTGACTTCACACACCTCCATTCTATGACTTCACACACCTCCATTCTATGACTTCACACACCTACATTGTGACTTCACACACCTCCATTCTATGAGTTCACACACCTGCATTGTGACTTCACACACCTCCATTCTATGACTTCAAACACCTCCATTCTGACCTCACGCACATCCATTCTGACTTCACACACCTAAATTCTGTGACGTCACACACCTCCATTCTATGGTTTCACACACCTCCATTCTATGACTTCACTCACATCCATTCTATGGCTTCACACACCTCCTTTCTGAGTTGACACACCTCCATTCTATGACTTCACACACCTCCAATCTGAATTCACACACCTCCATTCTATGACTTCACCCACCTCCATTCTATGACTTCACACACCTCCATTCTCCGACTTCACACCCCTCTAATTTGATTTCTCATACCTCCATTCTATGACTTCACAAACCTCCCTTCGTTGACTTCACAATACTCCATTCTATGACTTCACACATCTACATTCTATAACTTCACACACCTCAATTCTGACTCACACAACTACATTCTGTGACTTCACAAAACTCCATTCTATGATTTCACATATCTCCATAGTATGACTTCACACACCTCCATCTATGACTTCACACACCTCCATTCTGAGTTCACACACCTCCATTCTGTGACTTCACACACCTCCATTCTGACTTCACACACCTCCATTTTATGACTTCACACACCTCCATTCTGTGACTTCACACACCTCCATTCTATGACTTCACAAACTTCCATTGTGATGTCACACACCTCCATTCTATGAGTTCACACACCTCCATTCTATGACTTCACTCACCTCCACTCTATGACTTCACACTTCACCATTCTATGACTTCCCACACCTAATTTCTATGACTTCACCCACCTCCATTCTGATTTCTCACCTCCATTATGACTTCACACACCTCCATTCTATGACTTCACACACCTCCATTCTGATTCACACACCTCCATTCTGTGACTTCACACACCTCCATTCTATGATTTCACACACTTCCATTCTGTGACTTCACATACCTCCATTCTATGACTCTACACACCTCCATTCTGTGACTTCACACATCTCCAGTCTATGACATCACACACCTCCATTCTATGCCTTCACACACCTACATTGTGACTTCACACAACTCCATTTTATGAGTTCACACACCTGCATTGTGACTTCACACACCTCCATTCTATGACTTCACACACCTCCATTCTGACCTCACACACCTCCATTCTGACTTCACATACCTAAATTCTGTGACTTCACACACCTCCATTCTATGATTTCACATACCTCCATTCTATGACTTCACTCACCTCCATTCTATGACTTCAGACACCTCCTTTCTGAGTTCACACACCTCCATTCTGTGACTTCACACACCTCCATTCTATGAGTTCACACACCTCCATTCTATGAGTCCACACACCTCCATTCTGTGACTTCACACACCTCCAGTCTATGACTTCACACACCTCCATTCTATGACTTCACACACCTACATTGTGACTTCACACATCTCCATTTTATGAGTTCACAACCCTGCATTGTGACTTCACACACCTCCATTCTATGACTTCACACACCTCCATTCTGACCTCACACACCTCCATTCTGACTTCACACACCTAAATTCTGTGACTTCACACACCTCCATTCTATGACTTCACAAACTTCCATTGTGACGTCACACACCTCCATTCTATGAGTGCACACACCTCCATTCTATGACTTCACACACCTCCATTCTGACTTCACACACCTCTATTCTACGACTTCGTACACATACATTCTGACTTCACACACCTCCATTCTATGACTTCACAGACCTCGAATCTGTGACTTCACTCACCTCCACTCTATGACTTCACACTTCTCCATTCTATGACTTCCCACACCTAATTTCTATGACTTCACCCACCTCCATTCTATGACTTCACACCTCTATTCTGACCTCACACACCTCCATTCTATGACTTCACACACCTCCATTCTGACTTCACACACCTCCATTCTGTGACTTCACACACCTCCATTCTATGATTACACACACCTCCATTCTGTGACTTCACACACCTCCATTCTATGACTTCACACACCTCCATTCTGTGACTTCACACACCTCCATTCTAGGACTTCACACACCTCCATTCTATGACTTCACACACCTACATTGTGACTTCACACACCTCCATTCTATGAGTTCACACACCTGCATTGTGACTTCACACACCTCCATTCTATGACTTCAAACACCTCCATTCTGACCTCACACACCTCCATTCTGACTTCACACACCTAAATTCTGTGACTTCACACACCTCCATTCTATGATTTCACACACCTTCATTCTATGACTTCACTCACCTCCATTCTATGACTTCACACACCTCCTTTCTGAGTTGACACACCTCCATTCTATGACTTCACACACCTCCAATCTGAATTCACACACCTCCATTCTATGACTTCACTCACCTCCATTCTGTGACTTCACACACCTCCATTCTATGAGTTCACACACCTCCATTCTATGACTTCACACACCTCCATTCTGACTTCACACACCTCTATTCTATGACTTCGAACACCTACATTCTGACTTCACACACCTCCATTCTATGACTTCACACATCTCCTTTCTGTAACTTCACACACTTCCAATGTTTGACTTCACAAACCTCCATTCCATGACTTCACACACCTCCATTCCATGAGTTCACACACCGCCATTCTTTGACTTCACACACCTCCATTTTGACTTCACACACCTACATTCTGTGACTTCACACACCTCCATTTGTGACTTCACACACCTCCATTTTGACTTCACACACCTCCATTCTGTCACTTCACACACCTCCATTCGATGACTTCACACACTTCCTTTCTATTACTTCACACACTTCCATTCTGTGACTTCACACACCTCCTTTCTGAGTTCACACACGTCAATTGTTTGACTTCACACACCTCCAATATATGACCTCAAACACCTCAATTCTCTGACTTCACACACCTTCATTCTATGACTTCTTACCCGTCCATTCTGTGACTTCACCGACCTCCATTCTATGGCTTCATACACCTCCATTCTATGACTTCACCCACCTCCATTCTATGACTTCACACACCTCCATTCTATGACTTCACACCCCTCCCATTTGACTTCATATACCTCCATTCTATGACTTCACAAACCTCCCTTCGGTGACTTCACAATCCTCCATTCTATGACTTCACACATCTGCATTCTATGACTTCACACACCTCAATTCTGACTCACACAGCTCCATTCTGTGACTTCACAAAACTCCATTCTATGATTTCACACATCTCCATACTATGACTTCACACACCTCCATTCTATGACTTCACAAACCTCCATTCTATGACTTTACACACCTCCATTCTATGACTTCACACACCTCCATTCTATGCTTTCACACACCTCCATTCTATGACTTCACACACCTCCATTCTGTGACTTCACACACCTCCATTCTATGAGTTCACACACCTCCATTCTGACTTCACACAACTCCATTCTATGACTTCACAAAGCTCCATTCTGACTTCACACACCTCCATTCTATGACTTTGCACACCTCTATTCTGACTTCACACACCTCCATTCTGTGACTTCACAAACCTCCTTTCTATGACTTCACGCAACTCCACTCTGTGAATGCACACATCTCCACTCTGTGTCTTTACACACGTCCATTCTGCGAATTCATACCCCTCCATTCTGAGATTTCACACACCTCCATTCTATGACTTCACACACCTCCATTCTATGACTTCACAAACCTCCATTGTGACTTCACACACGTCCATTCTGTGACTTCACACACCTCCATTCTATATCATCACAGACCTCCATTCTATGACTTCACACACTTCCATTCTATGACTTCACACAGCTCCAGTCTATGACTTCACAAACCTCCATTCTATGACTTCACACACCAGCACTCTGATTCACACACCTCCATTCTATGACTTCATACACCTCCCTTCTATGACTTCATACACCAACATTCTATGACTTCACACACCTCCATTCTGTGACTTCACAAATCTCCATATCTGACTTCACACTCCTCCATTCTATGACTTCACACACCTCCATTCTATGACTTCACACACCTCCATTATTTGACTTCACACACCTCCATTTTGACTTCACACACCTACATTCTGTGACTTCACACACCTCCATTTGTGACTTCACACACCACCATTTTGACTTCACACACCTCCATTCTGTGACTTCACATACCTCCATTCTATGACTTAACACACCTCCATTCTATGACTTCACACACCTACATTGTGACTTCACACACCTACATTCTATGAGTTCACACACCTGCATTGTGACTTCACACACCTCCATTCTATGACTTCACACATCTCCATTCTGACCTCACACACCTCCATACTGACTTCACACACCTAAATTCTGTGACTTCACACACCTCCATTCTATGATTTCACACACCTCCATTGTATGACTTCACACACCTCTATTCTATGACTTCACAGACCTACTTTATGAGTTGACACACCTCCATTCTATGACTTCACACACCTCCAATCTGAACTCACACACCTCCATTCTGTGACTTCACACACCTCCATTCTATGAGTTTACACACTTCCATTTTGACTTCACACACCTCCATTCTATAATATAACACAGCTCCATTCTGACTTCACACACTTCAATTATATGACTTTACACACCTCTATTCTGACTTCACACACCTCAATTCTATGACTTCACAAACCTCCCTTCTATGACTTCACACATCTCCACTCTGTGACTTTACACACCTCCATTCTGCGAATTCACACACCTCCATTCTGTGATTTCACACACCTCCATTCTTTGACTTCACACACCTCCATTCTTTGACTTCACACACCTCCATTCTATGACTTCACATACCTGCATTCTGACATCACACACCTCCAATATATGACTTCACAGACCTCGAATCTCTGACTTCACTCACCTCCACTCTATGACTTCACACTCCTCCGTTCTATGAGTTCCCACACCTCCTTTCTATGACTTCACCCACCTTCATTCTATGACTTCACACACCTTCATTCTTACTTCAGAAACATCTATTCTATGACCTCACACACCTCCATCTATGACATCACCAACCTCCATTCTGTGACTTCACACATCTCCATACTGAGTTCACAAAAATCCATTCAGTGACTTAACACACCTCCATTCTGACTTCACACACGTCCATTCTATGACTTCACATACTTCCATTCTATGACTTCACAAACCTCCATTCTGTGACTTCACACACCTCCATTCTGAGTTCACACACCTCCATTCTGTGACTTCACACACCTCCATTCTATGACTTCAAAACACCTACATTCTATGACTTCACACATCCATTTTGACTTCACACACCTCCAATATATGACTTCAAACAGCTCAATTCTCTGACTTCACACACCTCCATTCTGTGACTTCACTCACCTACATTGTGTGTTCACACACCTCCATTCTATGACTTCACCCACCTCCATTCTATGACTTCACACACCTCCATTGTCCGACTTCACACCCTCACTTTGATTTCTCATACCTCCATTCTATGACTTCACAAACCTCCCTTCGTTGACTTCACAATACTCCATTCTATGACTTCACACATCTACATTCTATGACTTCACACACCTCAATTCTGACTCACACAACTCCATTCTGTGACTTCACAAAACTCCATTCTATGATTTCACATATTTCCATAGTATGACTTCACACACCTCCATCTATGACTTCACACACCTCCATTCTGAGTTCACACACCTCCATTCTGTGACTTCACACACCTCCATTTTGACTTCACACATCTCCATTGTATGCCTTCACACACGTCCATTCTGTGACTTCACACACCTCCATTCTATGACCTCACAAATTTCCATTGTGACGTCACACACCTCCATTCTATGAGTTCACACACCTCCATTCTATGACTTCACACACCTCCATTCTGACTTCACACACCTCTATTCTATGACTTCGAACACCTATATTCTGACTTCAAACACCTCCATTCTATGACTTCACAGACCTCGAATCTGTGACTTCACTCACCTCCACTCTATGATTTCACACTTCTCCATTCTATGACTTCCCACACCTAATTTCTATGACTTCACCCACCTCCATTCTATGACTTCACACCTCTATTCTGACCTCACACACCTCCATTCTATGACTTCACACACCTCCATTCTGACTTCACACACCTCCATTCTGTGACTTCACACACCTCCATTCTGTGACTTCACACACCTCCATTCTATGACTTCACACACCTCCATTCTATGACTTCACACACCTACACTGTGACTTCACACACCTCCATTCTATGAGTTCACACACCTGCATTGTGACTTCACCCACCTCCATTCTATGACTTAACACACCTCCATTCTGACCTCACACACCTCCATTCTGACTTCACACTCCTAAATTCTGTGACTTCACCCACCTCCATTCTATGACTTCACACACCTCCATTCTACGACTTCACACCCCTCTAATTTGATTTCTCATACCTCCATTCTATGACTTCACAAACCTCCCTTCGATGACTTCACAATACTCCATTCTATGACTTCACACACCTCCATTCTATGACTTCACAGACCTCGAATCTGTGACTTCACTCCCCTCCACTCTATGACTTCACAATTCTCCATTCTATGACTTCCCACACCTAAGTTCTATGACTTCACCCACCTCCATTCTATGCCTTCACACCTCCATTCTGACTTCACACACCTCCACTCTATGACTTCACACACCTCCATTCTGACTTCACACACCTCCATTCTGTGACTTCACACACCTCCATTCTATGATTTCACACACCTCCATTCTGTGACCTCAAACGCCTCCATTCTATGACTTCACACACCTCCATTCTGTGACGTCACACACCTCCATTCTGAGTTCACACACCTCCATTCTGTGACTTCTCACACCTGGATTCTGTGACTTCACACACCTCCAATCTGTGACTTCACACACTTCCATTCTATGACTTCACACACCTCCATTCTATGACTTCACACACCTCCATTCTGTGACTTCACACACCTCCATTCAATGACCTCACACACCCTCATTCTGTGATTTCACACACCTCCATTCTATGACTTCACACATCCATTTTGATTTCACACACCTCCAATATATGTCTTCAAACACCTCAATTCTGTGACTTCACACACCTCCATTCTATGACTTCATACCGTCCATTCTGTGACTTCACACACCTCCATTCTATGACTTGACACACTTCCATTCTATGACTTCACACACCTCCATTTTGTGACTTTACACACCTCCATTCTGGGTTTACATACCTCCGTTCTGTGACTTCACACTCCTGCAATCTGTGACTTCCCACACGTCCATTCTGTGACTTCACACACCTCCATTCTATGACTTCACACACCTTCATTCTTACTTCACAAACACCCATTCTATGACTTCACACACCACCATTCTATGACTTCACACACCTCCATTCTGTGACTTCACACACCTCCATTCTATGAGTTCACACACCTCCATTGTGACTACACACACCTCCATTCTATGACTTCACACACCTCCATTCTGAATTCACACAGCTCAATTCTGTGACTTCACAAAATTCCATTCTGACTTCACACACCTCCATTGTATGAATTCACACACCTCCATTCTGTGACTTCACACACTTCCATTGTGACGTCACACACCTCCATTCTATGAGTTCACACACCTCCATTCTATGACTTCACACACCTCCATTCTGACTTCACAGACCTCTAAATCTGTGACTTCACTCACCTCCACTCTATGACTTCACACTCCTCCATTCTATGACTTCCCACACCTCTTTTCTATGATTTCACCCACGTTCATTCTATGACTTCACACCTCCATTCTGACTTCACACACCTCCATTCTGTGACTTCACACACCTCCATTCAATGACTTCACACACCTCCATTCTATGACTTCACACACCTTCATTCTTACTTCAGAAACATCCATTCTATGACCTCACACACCTCCATCTATGACTTCACAAACCTCCATTCTGTGACTTCACACACCTCCATACTGAGTTCACAAATCTCCATTCGGTGACTTAACACACCTCCATTCTGACTTCACACACGTCCATTCTATGACTTCACACACTTCCATTCTATGACTTCACAAACCTCCATTCTGTGACTTCACACACCTCCATTTTATGACTTCACACACCTACATTCTATGATTTCACCCATCCATTTTGACTTCACACACCTCCTATATATGACTTCAAACAGCTCAATTCTCTGGCTTCACACACCTCCATTCTATGACTTTAACCCCGTCCATTCAGTGACTTCACACACCTCCATTCTATGACTTCATACACCTCCATTCTATGACTTCACCCACCTCCATTCTATGACTTCACACACCTCCATTCTCCGACTTCACACCCCTCTAATTTGATTTCTCATACCTCCATTCTATGACTTCACAATCGTCCCTTCGGTGACTTCACAATACTCCATTCTATGACTTCACACATCTACATTCTATGACTTCAAACACCTCAATTCTGACTCACACAACCCCATTCTGTGACTTCACAAAACTCCATTCTATGATTTCACATATCTCCATAGTATGACTTTACGCACGTCCACGTATGACTTCACACACCTCCATTCTGAGTTCACACACCTCCATTCTGTGACTTCACAAACCTCCATTCTATGACTTCACAAACTTCCATTGTGACATCACACACCTCCATTCAATGAGTTCACACACCTCCATTCTATGACTTCACACACCTAATTTCTATGACTTCACCCACCTCCATTCTATGACTTCACACCTCCATTCTGACTTCACACACCTCAGTTCTGTGACTTCACACACCTCCATTCTATGACTTCACAAACTACCGTTGTGACGTCACACACCTCCATTCTATGAGTTCACACACCTCCATTCTATGACTTCACTCACCTCCATTCTATGACTTCACACACCTCCTTTCTGAGTTGACACACCTCCATTCTATGACTTCATACACATCCATTCTGACTTCACACACCTCCATTCTGTGACTTCACACACCTCCATTCTATGATTTCACACACTTCCGTTCTGTGACTTCACACCCCTCTAATTTGATTTCTCATACCTCCATTCTATGACTTCACAAACCTCCCTTCGGTGACTTCACAATACTTCATTCTATGACTTCACACATCTACATTCTATGACTTCACACACCTCCACTCTGACTTCACACACCTCTATTCTACGACTTCGTACACCTACATTCTGACTTCACACACCTCCATTCTATGACTTCACAGACCTCGAATCTGTGACTTCACTCACCTCCACTCTATGACTTCACACTTCTCCATTCTATGACTTCCCACACCTAATTTCTATGACTTCACCCACCTTCATTCTATGACTTCACACCTCTATTCTGACCTCACACACCTGCATTCTATGACTTCACACACCTCCATTCTGACCTCACACACCTCCATTCTGTGACTTCATACACCTCCATTCTATGATTTCACACACCTCCATTATGTGACTTCACACACCTCCATTCTATGACTTCACACACCTCCATTCTGTGACTTCACACACCTCCATTCTATGACTTCACACACCTCCATTCTGTAACTTCACACAACTCCATTCTATGACTTCACACACCTCCATTCTGTGACTTCACACACCTACATTGTGACTTCACACACCTCCATTCTATGAGTTCACACACCTGCATTGTGACTTCACACACCTCCATTCTATGACTTCAAACACCTCCATTCTGACCTCACACACCTCCATTCTGACTTCACAGACCTAAATTCTGTGACTTCACACACCTCCATTCTATGATTTCACACACCTCCATTGTATGACTTCACTCACCTCCATTCTATGACTTCACACACCTCCTTTCTGAGTTCACACACCTCCATTCTATGACTTCACAAAACTCCAATCTGAATTCACACACCTCCATTCTATGACTTCACCCACCTCCATTCTATGACTTCACACATCTCCATTCTCCGACTTCACACCCCTCTAATTTGATTTCTCATACCTCCATTCTATGACTTCACAAACATCCCTTCGGTGACTTCACAATACTCCATTCAATGACTTCACACATCTACATTCTATGACTTCACACACCTCAATTCTGACTCACACAACTCCATTCTGTGACTTCACAAAACTCCATTCTATGATTTCACATATCTCCACACTATGACTTCACACACCTCCATCTATGACTTCACACACCTCCATTCTGAGTTCACACACCTACATTCTGTGACTTCACACACCTCCATTCTCACTTCACACACCTCCATTGTATGACTTCACACACCTCTATTGTGTGACTTCACACACCTCCATTCTATGACTTCACAAACTTACATTGTGACGTCACACACCTCCATTCTATGACTTCACACACCTCCATTCTATGACTTCACACACCTCCATTCTGACTTCACACACCTCTATTCTATGACTTCGAACACCTACATTCTGACTTCACACACCTCCATTCTATGACTTCACAGACCTCGAATCTGTGACTTCACTCACCTCCACTCTATGACTTCACACTTCTCCATTCTATGACTTCCCACACCTAATTTCTATGACTTCACCCACCTCCATTCTGACTTAACACCTCCATTCTGACTTCATACACCTCCATTCTATGACTTCACACACCTCCATTCTGACTTCACACACCTCCATTTTGTGACCTCACACACCTCCATTCTATTATTTCACACACTTCCGTTCTGTGACTTCACACACCTCCATTCTATGACTTCACACACCTCAATTCTGACTCACACAACTCCATTCTGTGACTTCACAAAACTCCATTCTATGATTTCACATATCTCCATACTATGACTTCACACAACTCCATCTATGACTTCACACACCGCCATTCTGAGCTCACACACCTACATTCTGTGACTTCACACACCTCCATTCTCACTTCACACACCTCCATTGTATGACTTCACACACCTCAGTTCTGTGACTTCACACACCTCCATTCTATGACTTCACAAACTACCGTTGTGACGTCACACACCTCCATTCTATGAGTTCACACACCTCCATTCTATGACTTCACTCACCTCCATTCTATGACTTCACACACCTCCTTTCTGAGTTGACACACCTCCATTCTATGACTTCATACACATCCATTCTGACTTCACACACCTCCATTCTGTGACTTCACACACCTCCATTCTATGATTTCACACACTTCCGTTCTGTGACTTCACACCCCTCTAATTTGATTTCTCATACCTCCATTCTATGACTTCACAAACCTCCCTTCGGTGACTTCACAATACTTCATTCTATGACTTCACACATCTACATTCTATGACTTCACACACCTCCACTCTGACTTCACACACCTCTATTCTACGACTTCGTACACCTACATTCTGACTTCACACACCTCCATTCTATGACTTCACAGACCTCGAATCTGTGACTTCACTCACCTCCACTCTATGACTTCACACTTCTCCATTCTATGACTTCCCACACCTAATTTCTATGACTTCACCCACCTTCATTCTATGACTTCACACCTCTATTCTGACCTCACACACCTGCATTCTATGACTTCACACACCTCCATTCTGACCTCACACACCTCCATTCTGTGACTTCATACACCTCCATTCTATGATTTCACACACCTCCATTATGTGACTTCACACACCTCCATTCTATGACTTCACACACCTCCATTCTGTGACTTCACACACCTCCATTCTATGACTTCACACACCTCCATTCTGTAACTTCACACAACTCCATTCTATGACTTCACACACCTCCATTCTGTGACTTCACACACCTACATTGTGACTTCACACACCTCCATTCTATGAGTTCACACACCTGCATTGTGACTTCACACACCTCCATTCTATGACTTCAAACACCTCCATTCTGACCTCACACACCTCCATTCTGACTTCACAGACCTAAATTCTGTGACTTCACACACCTCCATTCTATGATTTCACACACCTCCATTGTATGACTTCACTCACCTCCATTCTATGACTTCACACACCTCCTTTCTGAGTTCACACACCTCCATTCTATGACTTCACAAAACTCCAATCTGAATTCACACACCTCCATTCTATGACTTCACCCACCTCCATTCTATGACTTCACACATCTCCATTCTCCGACTTCACACCCCTCTAATTTGATTTCTCATACCTCCATTCTATGACTTCACAAACATCCCTTCGGTGACTTCACAATACTCCATTCAATGACTTCACACATCTACATTCTATGACTTCACACACCTCAATTCTGACTCACACAACTCCATTCTGTGACTTCACAAAACTCCATTCTATGATTTCACATATCTCCACACTATGACTTCACACACCTCCATCTATGACTTCACACACCTCCATTCTGAGTTCACACACCTACATTCTGTGACTTCACACACCTCCATTCTCACTTCACACACCTCCATTGTATGACTTCACACACCTCTATTGTGTGACTTCACACACCTCCATTCTATGACTTCACAAACTTACATTGTGACGTCACACACCTCCATTCTATGACTTCACACACCTCCATTCTATGACTTCACACACCTCCATTCTGACTTCACACACCTCTATTCTATGACTTCGAACACCTACATTCTGACTTCACACACCTCCATTCTATGACTTCACAGACCTCGAATCTGTGACTTCACTCACCTCCACTCTATGACTTCACACTTCTCCATTCTATGACTTCCCACACCTAATTTCTATGACTTCACCCACCTCCATTCTGACTTAACACCTCCATTCTGACTTCATACACCTCCATTCTATGACTTCACACACCTCCATTCTGACTTCACACACCTCCATTTTGTGACCTCACACACCTCCATTCTATTATTTCACACACTTCCGTTCTGTGACTTCACACACCTCCATTCTATGACTTCACACACCTCAATTCTGACTCACACAACTCCATTCTGTGACTTCACAAAACTCCATTCTATGATTTCACATATCTCCATACTATGACTTCACACAACTCCATCTATGACTTCACACACCGCCATTCTGAGCTCACACACCTATATTCTGTGACTTCACACACCTCCATTCTCACTTCACACACCTCCATTGTATGACTTCACACACCTCTATTGTGTGACTTCACACACCTCCATTCTATGACTTCACAAACTTACCTTGTGACGTCACACACCTCCATTCTATGACTTCACACACCTCCATTCTATGACTTCACACACCTCCATTCTGACTTCACACACCTCCATTCTTTGACTTCACACACCTCCATTCTGACTTCACACACCTCTATTTTATGACTTCACACACCTCCATTCTGTGACTTCACACACCTCCATTCTGACTTCACACACCTCTATTCTACGACTTCGTACACATACATTCTGACTTCACACACCTCCATTCTATGACTTCACAGACCTCGAATCTCTGACTTCACTCACCTCCACTCTATGACTTCACACTTCTCCATTCTATGACTTCCCACACCTAATTTCTATGACTTCACCCACCTCCATTCTATGACTTCACACCTCCATTGTGACTTCACCCACCTCCATTCTGACTTCACACCTCCATTCTGACTTCACACACCTCCATTCTATGAGTTCACACACCTCCATTCTGACTTCACACACCTCCATTCTATGACTTCACACACCTCCATTCTGAATTCACACAGCTCAATTCTGTGACTTCACAAAATTCCATTCTGACTTCACACACCTCCATTGTATGAATTCACACACCTCCATTCTGTGACTTCACACACTTCCATTGTGACGTCACACACATCCATTCTATGAGTTCACACACCTCCATTCTATGACTTCACACACCTCCATTCTGACTTCACAGACCTCTAAATCTGTGACTTCACTCACCTCCACTCTATGACTTCACACTCCTCCATTCTATGACTTCCCACACCTCCTTTCTATGATTTCACCCACGTTCATTCTATGACTTCACACCTCCATTCTGACTTCACACACCTCCATTCTGTGACTTCACACACCTCCATTCAATGACTTCACACACCTCCATTCTATGACTTCACACACCTTCATTCTTACTTCAGAAACATCCATTCTATGACCTCACACACCTCCATCTATGACTTCACAAACCTCCATTCTGTGACTTCACACACCTGCATACTGAGTTCACAAATCTCCATTCGGTGACTTAACACACCTCCATTCTGACTTCACACACGTCCAGTCTATGACTTCACACACTTCCATTCTATGACTTCACAAACCTCCATTCTGTGACTTCACACATCTCCATTCTGAGTTCACACACCTCCATTCTGTGACTTCACACACCTCCATTTTATGACTTCACACACCTACTTTCTATGACTTCACACATCCATTTTGACTTCACACACCTCCAATATATGACTTCAAACAGCTCAATTCTCTGACTTCACACACCTCCATTCTATGACTTCACACACCTCCATTCTCCGACTTCACACCCCTCTAATTTGATTTCTCATACCTCCATTCTATGACTTCACAATCGTCCCTTCGGTGACTTCACAATACTCCATTCTATGACTTCACACATCTACATTCTATGACTTCAAACACCTCAATTCTGACTCACACAACTCCATTCTGTGACTTCACAAAACTCCATTCTATGATTTCACATATCTCCATAGTATGACTTTACACACCTCCATGTATGACTTCACACACCTCCATTCTGAGTTCACACACCTCCATTCTGTGACTTCACACACCTCCATTCTGACTTCACACACCTCCACTGTATGACTTCACACACCTCCATTCTGTGACTTCACACACCTCCATTCTATGACTTCACAAACTTCCATTGTGACATCACACACCTCCATTCTATGAGTTCACAGACCTCCATTCTATGACTTCACACACCTAATTTCTATGACTTCACCCACCTCCATTCTATGACTTCACACCTCCATTCTGACTTCACACACCTCAGTTCTGTGACTTCACACACCTCCATTCTATGACTTCACAAACTACCGTTGTGACGTCACACACCTCCATTCTATGAGTTCACACACCTACATTCTATGACTTCACTCACCTCCATTCTATGACTTCACACACCTCCTTTCTGAGTTGACACACCTCCATTCTATGACTTCATACACCTCCATTCTGACTTCACACACCTCCATTCTGTGACTTCACACACCTCCATTCTATGATTTCACACACTTCCGTTCTGTGACTTCACACCCCTCTAATTTGATTTCTCATACCTCCATTCTATGACTTCACAAACCTCCCTTCGGTGACTTCACAATACTCCCTTCTATGACTTCACACATCTACATTCTATGACTTCACACACCTCCACTCTGACTTCACACACCTCTATTCTACGAGTTCGTACACCTACATTCTGACTTCACACACCTCCATTCTATGACTTCACAGACCTCGAATCTGTGACTTCACTCATCTCCACTCTATGACTTCACACTTCTCCATTCTATGACTTCCCACACCTAATTTCTATGACTTCACCCACCTCCATTGTATGACTTCACACCTTTATTCTGACCTCACACTCCTCCATTCTATGACTTCACACACCTCCATTCTGTGACTTCACACACCTCCATTCTATGACTTCACACACCTCCATTCTGTGACTTCACACACCTCCATTCTATGACTTCACACACCTCCATTCTGTGACTTCACACACCTCCATTCTATGACTCCACACACCTCCATTCTATGACTTCACACACCTACATTGTGACTTCACACACCTCCATTCTATGAGTTCACACACCTGCATTGTGACTTCACACACCTCCTTTCTATGACTTCAAACACCTCCATTCTGACCTCACACACCTCCATTCTGACTTCACAGACCTAAATTCTGTGACTTCACACACCTCCATTCTATGATTTCACACACCTCCATTCTATGACTTCACTCACCTCCATTCTATGACTTCACACACCTCCTTTCTGAGTTGACACACCTCCATTCTATGACTTCACAAACCTCCAATCTGAATTCACACACCTCCATTCTATGACTTCACCCATCTCAATTCTATGACTTCACACACCTCCATTCTCCGACTTCACACCCCTCTAATTTGATTTCTCATACCTCCATTCTATGACTTCACAAACATCCCTTCGGTGACTTCACAATACTCCATTCTATGACTTCACACATCTACATTCTATGACTTCACACACCTCAATTCTGACTCACACAGCTCCATTCTGTGACTTCACAAAACTCCATTCTATGATTTCACATATCTCCATACTATGACTTCACACACCTCCATCTATGACTTCACACACCTCCATTCTGAGTTCACACACCTACATTCTGTGACTTCACACACCTCCATTCTCACTTCACACACCTCCATTGTATGACTTCACACACCTCTATTGTGTGACTTCACACACCTCCATTTTATGACTTCACAAACTTCCATTGTGACGTCACACACCTCCATTCAATGAGTTCACACACCTCCATTCTATGACTTCACACACCTCCATTCTGACTTCACACACCTCTATTCTATGACGTCGAACACCTACATTCTGACTTCACACACCTCCATTCTATGACTTCACAGACCTCGAATCTGTGACTTCACTCACCTCCACTCTATGACTTCACACTTCTCCATTCTATGACTTCCCACACCTAATTTCTATGACTTCACCCACCTCCATTCTGACTTCACACCTCCATTCTGACTTCACACACCTCCATTCTATGACTTCACACACCTCCATTCTGACTTCACACACCTCCATTCTGTGACTTCACACACCTCCATTCTATGATTTCAGACACTTCCGTTCTGTGACTTCACACACCTCCATTCTATGACTCCACACACCTCAATTCTGACTCACACAACTCCATTCTGTGACTTCACAAAACTCCATTCTATGATTTCACACACCTCCATACTATGACTTCACACACCTCCATCTATGACTTCACACACCGCCATTCTGAGCTCACACACCTCCATTCTTTGACTTCACACACCTCCATTCTATGACTTCACACACCTACATTGTGACTTCACACACCTACATTTTATGAGTTCACACCTGCATTGTGACTTCACACACCTCCATTCTATGACTTCAAACACCTCCATCTGACCTCACACACCTCCATTCTGACTTCACACACCTAAATTCTGTGACTTCACACACCTCCATTCTATGATTTCACACACCTCCATTCTATGACTTCACTCACCTCCATTCTATGACTTCACACACCTCATTTCTGAGTTGACACACCTCCATTCTATGACTTCAAAAAACTCCAATCTGAATTCACACACCTCCATTCTATGACTTCACCCACCTCCATTCTATGACTTCACACACCTCCATTCTACGATTTCACACCCCTCTAATTTGATTTCTCATACCTCCATTCTATGACTTCACAAACATCCCTTCGGTGACTTCACAATACTCCATTCTATGTCTTCACACATCTATATTCTGTGACTTCACACACCTGAATTCTGACTCACACAACTCCATTCTGTGACTTCACAAAACTCCATTCTATGATTTCACATATCTCCATACTATGACTTCACACACCTCCATCTATGACTTCACACACCTCCATTCTGAGTTCACACACCTACATTCTGTGACTTCACACACCTCCATTCTGACTTCACACACCTCCATTTTATGACTTCACACAACCCTATTCTGTGACTTCACACACCTCCATTCTATGACTTCACAAACTTCCATTGTGACGTCACACACCTCCATTCTATGAGTGCACACACCTCCATTCTATGACTTCACACACCTCCATTCTGACTTCACACACCTCTATTCTACGACTTCGTACACATACATTCTGACTTCACACACCTCCATTCTATGACTTCACAGACCTCGAATCTTTGACTTCACTCACCTCCACTCTATGACTTCACACTTCTCCATTCTATGACTTCCCACACCTAATTTCTATGACTTCACCCACCTCCATTCTGACTTCACACCTCCATTCTGACTTCACACACCTCCATTCTATGACTTCACACACCTCCATTCTGACTTCACACACCTCCATTCTGTGACTTCACACACCTACATTCTATGATTTCACACACTTCCATTCTGTGACTTCACACAGCTCCATTCTATGACTTCACGCACCTCAATTCTGTGACTTCACACACCTCCATTCTATGACTTCACACACCTCCATTCTATGACTTCACACATCTACATTGTGACTTCACACAACTCCATTTTATGAATTCACACACCTGCATTGTGACTTCACACACCTCCATTCTAGGACTTCACACACCTCCATTCTGACCTCACACACCTCCATTCTGACTTCACACACCTAAATTCTGTGACATCACACACCTCCATTCTATGATTTCACACACCTACATTCTATGACTTCACTCACCTCCATTTTATGACTTCACACACCTCCTTTCTGAGTTGACACGCATCCATTCTATGACTTCACACACCTCCAATCTGAATTCACACACCTCCATTCTATAACTTCACACACCTCCATTCTGTGACTTCACACACCTCCATTCTATGAGTTCACACACCTCCATTTTGACTTCACACACCTCTATTCTATAACTTAACACAGCTCCATTCTGACTTCACACACCTCAATTCTATGACTTTACATACCTCTATTCTGACTTCACACACCTCCACTCTGTGACTTCACACATCTCCACTCTGTGACTTTACACACCTCCATTCTGCGAATTCACACACCTCCATTCTGTGATTTCACACACCTCCATTCTATGACTTCACACACCTCCATTCTTTGACTTCACACACCTCCATTCTATGACTTCACACACCTGCATTCTGACATCACACACCTCCAATCTATGACTTCACAGAACTCGAATCTGTGACTTCACTCACCTCCACTGTATGACTTCACACTTCTCCATTCTATGACTTCCCACACCTAATTTCTATGACTTCACCCACCTCCATTCTGACTTCAAACCTCCATTCTGACTTAACACACCTCCATTCTATGAATTCACACACCTCCATTCTGACTTCACACACCTCCATTCTGTGACTTCACACACCTCGATTCTATGATTTCACACACATCCATTATGTGACTTCACACACCTCCATTCTATGACTTCACACACCTCCATTCTGACTTCACACACCTCCATTCTGTGACTTCATACACCTCCATTCTATGATTTCACACACCTCCATTCCGTGACTTCACACACCTCCATTCTATGACTTCACACACCTCCATTCTGTGACTTCACACACCTCCATTCTATGACTTCACACACCTCCATTCTATGACTTCACACACCTACATTGTGACTTCACACACCTACATTCTATGAGTTCACACACCTGCATTGTGACTTCACACACCTCCATTCTATGACTTCAAACACCTCCATTCTGACCTCACACACCTCCATTCTGACTTCACAGACCTAAATTCTGTGACTTCACACACCTCCATTCTATGATTTCACACACCTCCATTCTATGACTTCACTCACCTCCATTCTATGACTTCACACACCTCCTTTCTGAGTTGACACACCTCCATTCTATGACTTCAAATACCTCCAATCTGAATTCACACACCTCCATTCTATGACTTCACCCACCTCCATTCTATGACTTCACACACCTCCATTCTCCGACTTCACACCCCTCTAATTTGATTTCTCATACCTCCATTCTATGACTTCACAAACATCCCTTCGGTGACTTCACAATACTCCATTCAATGACTTCACACATCTACATTCTATGACTTCACACTCCTCAATTCTGACTCACACAACTCCATTCTGTGACTTCACAAAACTCCATTCTATGATTTCACATATCTCCATACTATGACTTCACACACCTCCATCTATGACTTCACACACCTCCATTCTGAGTTCACACACCTACATTCTGTGACTCCACACACCTCCATTCTCACTTCACACACCTCCATTGCATGACTTCACACACCTCTATTGTGTGACTTCACACACCTCCATTATATGACTTCACAAACTTCCATTGTGACGTCACACACCTCCATTCAATGAGTTCACACACCTCCATTCTATGACTTCACACACCTCTATTCTATGACTTCGAACACCTACATTCTGACTTCACACACCTCCATTCTATGACTTCACAGACCTCGAATCTGTGACTTCACTCACCTCCACTCTATGACTTCACACTTCTCCATTCTATGACTTCCCACACCTAATTTCTATGACTTCACCCACCTCCATTCTGACTTCACACCTCCATTCTGACTTCACACACCTCCATTCTATGACTTCACACACCTCCATTCTGACTTCACCCACCTCCATTCTGTGACTTCACACACCTCCATTCTATGATTTCAGACACTTCCGTTCTGTGACTTCACACACCTCCATTCTATGACTTCACACACCTCAATTCTGACTCACACAACTCCATTCTGTGACTTCACAAAACTCCATTCTATGATTTCACACACCTCCATACTATGACTTCACACACCTTCATCTATGACTTCACACACCGCCATTCTGAGCTCACACACCTCCGTTCTTTGACTTCACACACCTCCATTCTATGACTTCACACACCTACATTGTGACTTCACACACCTACATTTTATGAGTTCACACCTGCATTGTGACTTCACACACCTCCATTCTATGACTTCAAACACCTCCATCTGTCCTCACACACCTCCATTCTGACTTCACACACCTAAATTCTGTGACTTCACACACTTCCATTCTATGATTTCACACACCTCCATTCTATGACTTCACTCACCTCCATTCTATGACTTCACACACCTCCTTTCTGAGTTGACACACCTCCATTCTATGACTTCAAAAACCTCCAATCTGAATTCACGCACCTCCATTCTATGACTTCACCCACCTCCATTCTATGACTTCACACACCTCCATTCTCCGACTTCACACCCCTCTAATTTGATTTCTCATACCTCCATTCTATGACTTCACAAACATCCCTTCGGTGACTTCACAATACTCCATTCTATGACTTCACACATCTATATTCTGTGACTTCACACACTTCAATTCTGACTCACACAACTCCATTCTTTGACTTCACAAAACTCCATTCTATGATTTCACATATCTCCATACTATGACTTCACACACCTCCATCTATGACTTCACACACCTCCATTCTGAGTTCACACACCTATATTCTGTGACTTCACACACCTCCATTCTGACTTCACACACCTCCATTTTATGACTTCACACACCTCTATTCTGTGACTTCACACACCTCCATTCTATGACTTCACAAACTTCCATTGTGACGTCACACACCTCCATTTTATGAGTGCACACACCTCCATTCTATGACTTCACACACCTCCATTCTGACTTCACACACCTCTATTCTACGACTTCGTACACATACATTCTGACTTCACACACCTCCATTCTATGACTTCACAGACCTCTAATCTTTGACTTCACTCACCTCCACTCTATGACTTCACACTTCTCCATTCCATGACTTCCCACACCTAATTTCTATGACTTCACCCACCTCCATTCTGACTTCACACCTCCATTCTGACTTCACACACCTCCATTCTATGACTTCACACACCTCCATTCTGACTTCACACACCTCCATTCTGTGACTTCACACACCTCCATTCTATGATTTCACACACTTCCATTTTGTGAGTTCACACACCTCCATTCTATGACTTCACACACCTCCATTCTGTGACTTCACACACCTCCATTCTATGACTTCACACACCTCCATTCTATGACTTCACACATCTACATTGTGACTTCACACAACTCCATTTTATGAATTCACACACCTGCATTGTGACTTCACACACCTCCATTCTATGACTTCACACACCTCCATTCTGACCTCACACACCTCCATTCTGACTTCACACACCTAAATTCTGTGACTTCACACACCTGCATTCTATGATTTCACACACCTCCATTCTATGACTTCACTCACCTCCATTTTATGACTTCACACACCTCCTTTCTGAGTTGACACACATCCATTCTATGACATCACACACCTCCAATCTGAATTCACACACCTCCATTCTATAACTTCACACACCTCCATTCTGTGACTTCACACACCTCCATTCTATGAGTTCACACACCTCCATTTTGACTTCACACACCTCCATTCTATAACGTAACACAGCTCCATTCTGACTTCACACACCTCAATTCTATGACTTTACACACCTCTATTCTGACTTCACACACCTCCATTCTGTGACTTCACAAACCTCCATTCTATGACTTCACACACCTCCACTCTGTGACTTCACACATATCCACTCTGTGACTTTGCACACCTCCATTCTGCGAATTCACACACCTCCATTCTGTGATTTCACACACCTCCATTCTATGACTTCACACACCTCCATTCTTTGACTTCACACACCTCCATTCTATGACTTCACACACCTGCATTCTGACATCACACACCTCCATTCTATGACTTCACAGACCTCGAATCTGTGACTTCACTCACCTCCACTGTATGACTTCACACTTCTCCATTCTATGACTTCCCACACCTAAATTCTATGACTTCACCCACCTCCATTCTGACTTCACACCTCCATTCTGACTTCACACACCTCCATTCTATGAATTCACACACCTCCATTCTGACTTCACACACCTCCATTCTGACTTCACACACCTCCATTCTGTGACTTCACACACCTCGATTCTATGATTTCACACACTTCCATTATGTGACTTCACACACCTCCATTCTATGACTTCACACACCTCCATTCTGACTTCACACACCTCCATTCTGTGACTTCATACACCTCCATTCTATGATTTCACACACCTCCAAACTGTGACTTCACACACCTCCATTCTATGACTTCACACACCTCCATTCTGTGACTTCACACACCTCCATTCTATGACTTCACACACCTCCATTCTATGACTTCACACACCTACATTGTGACTTCACACACCTCCATTCTATGAGTTCACACACCTGCATTGTGACTTCACACACCTCCATTCTATGACTTCAAACACCTCCATTCTGACCTCACACACCTCCATTCTGACTTCACAGACCTAAATTCTGTGACTTCACACACCTCCATTCTATGATTTCACACACCTCCATTCTATGACTTCACTCACCTCCATTCTATGACTTCACACACCTCCTTTCTGAGTTGACACACCTCCATTCTATGACTTCACAAACCTCCACTCTGAATTCACACACCTCCATTCTATGACTTCACCCACCTCAATTCTATGACTTCACACACCTCCATTCTCCGACTTCACACCCCTCTAATTTGATTTCTCATACCTCCATTCTATGACTTCACAAACATCCCTTCGGTGACTTCACAATACTCCATTCAATGACTTCACACATCTACATTCTATGACTTCACACACCTCAATTCTGACTCACACAACTCCATTCTGTGACTTCACAAAACTCCATTCTATGATTTCACATATCTCCATACTATGACTTCACACACCTCCATTCTGAGATCACACACCTACATTCTGTGACTTCACACACCTCCATTCTCACTTCACACACCTCCATTGTATGACTTCACACACGTCTATTGTGTGACTTCACACACCTCCATTATATGACTTCACAAACTTCCATTGTGACGTCACACACCTCCATTCAATGAGTTCACACACCTCCATTCTATGACTTCACAGACCTCGAATCTGTGACTTCACTCACCTCCACTCTATGACTTCACACTTCTCCATTCTATGACTTCCCACACCTAATTTCTATGACTTCACCCACCTCCACTCTGACTTCACACCTCCATTCTGACTTCACACGCCTCCATTCTATGACTTCACACACCTCCATTCTGACTTCACACACCTCCATTCTGTGACTTCACACACCTCCATTCTATGATTTCAGACACTTCCGTTCTGTGACTTCACACACCTCCATTCTATGACTTCACACACCTCAATTCTGACTCACACAACTCCATTCTGTGACTTCACAAAACTCCATTCTATGAATTCACACACCTCCATACTTTGACTTCACACACCTCCATCTATGACTTCACACACCGCCATTCTGAGCTCACACACCTCCATTCTTTGACTTCACACACCTCCATTCTATGACTTCACACACCTACATTGTGACTTCACACACCTACATTTTATGAGTTCACACCTGCATTGTGACTTCACACACCTCCATTCTATGACTTCAAACACCTCCATCTGACCTCACACACCTCCATTCTGACTTCACACACCTAAATTCTGTGACTTCACACCTCCATTCTATGATTTCACACACCTCCATTCTATGACTTCACTCACCTCCATTCTATGACTTCACACACATCCTTTCTGAGTTGACACACCTCCATTCTATGACTTCACAAAACTCCAATCTGAATTCACACACCTCCATTCTATGACTTCACCCACCTCCATTCTATGACTTCACACACCTACATTCTCCGACTTCACACCCCTCTAATTTGATTTCTCATACCTCCATTCTATGACTTCACAAACATCCCTTCGGTGACTTCACAATACTCCATTCTATGACTTCACACATCTATATTCTGTGACTTCACACACCTCAATTCTGACTCACACAACTCCATTCTGTGACTTCACAAAACTCCATTCTATGATTTCACATATCTCCATACTATGACTTCACACACCTCCATCTATGACTTCACACACCTCCATTCTGAGTTCACACACCTACATTCTGTGACTTCACACACCTCCATTCTGACTTCACACACCTCCATTTTATGACTTCACACACCTCTATTCTGTGACTTCACACACCTCCATTCTATGACTTCACAAACTTCCATTGTGACGTCACACACCTCCATTCTACGAGTGCACACACCTCCATTCTATGACTTCACACACCTCCATTCTGACTTCACACTCCTCTATTCTACGACTTCATACACATACATTCTGATTTCACACACCTCCTTTCTATGACTTCACAGACCTCGAATCTTTGACTTCACTCACCTCCACTCTATGACTTCACACTTCTCCATTCTATGACTTCCCACACCTAATTTCTATGACTTCACCCACCTCCATTCTGACTTCACACCTCCATTCTGACTTCACACACCTCCATTCTATGACTTCACACACCTCCATTCTGACTTCACACACCTCCATTCTGTGACTTCACACACCTCCATTCTATGATTTCACACACTTCCATTCTGTGACTTCACACACCTCCATTCTATGACTTCACACACCTCCATTCTGTGACTTCACACACCTCCATTCTGTGACTTCACACACCTCCATTCTATGACTTCACACATCTACATTGTGACTTCACACAACTCCATTTTATGAATTCACACACCTGCATTGTGACTTCACACACCTCCATTCTATGACTTCACACACCTCCATTCTGACTTCACACCTCTATTCTATGACTTCGAACACCTACATTCTGACTTCACACACCTCCATTCTATGACTTCACTGACCTCGAATCTGTGACTTCACTCACCTCCACTCTATGACTTCACACTTCTCCATTCTATGACTTCCCACACCTAATTTCTATGACTTCACCCACCTCCATTCTGACTTCACACCTCCATTCTGACTTCACACACCTCCATTCTATGACTTCACACACCTCCATTCTGACTTCACCCACCTCCATTCTGTGACTTCACACACCTCCATTCTATGATTTCAGACACTTCCGTTCTGTGACTTCACACACCTCCATTGTATGACTTCACACACCTCAATTCTGACTCACACAACTCCATTCTGTGACTTCACAAAACTCCATTCTATGATTTCACACACCTCCATACTATGACTTCACACACCTCCATCTATGACTTCACACACCGCCATTCTGAGGTCACACACCTCCATTCTTTGACTTCACACACCTCCATTCTATGACTTCACACACCTACATTGTGACTTCACACACCTACATTTTATGAGTTCACACCTGCATTGTGACTTCACACACCTCCATTCTATGACTTCAAACACCTCCATCTGACCTCACACACCTCCATTCTGACTTCACACACCTAAATTCTGTGACTTCACACACCTCCATTCCATGATTTCACACACCTCCATTCTATGACTTCACTCACCTCCATTCTATGACTTCACACACCTCCTTTCTGAGTTGACACACCTCCATTCTATGACTTCACAAAACTCCAATCTGAATTCACACACCTCCATTGTATGACTTCACCCACCTCCATTCTATGACTTCACACACCTCCATTCTCCGACTTCACACCCCTCTAATTTGATTTCTCATACCTCCATTCTATGACTTCACAAACATCCCTTCGGTGACTTCACAATACTCCATTCTATGACTTCACACATCTATATTCTGTGACTTCACACACCTCAATTCTGACTCACACAACTCCATTCTGTGACTTCACACAACTCCATTCTTTGATTTCACATATCTCCATGCTATGACTTCACACACCTCCATCTATGACTTCACACACCTCCATTCTGAGTTCACACACCTACATTCTGTGAATTCACACACCTCCATTCTGACTTCACACACCTCCATTTTATGACTTCACACACCTCCATTCTATGACTTCACAAACTTGCATTGTGACGTCACACACCTCCATTCTATGAGTGCACACACCTCCATTCTATGACTTCACACACCTCCATTCTGACTTCACACACCTCTATTCTACGACTTCGTACACATACATTCTGACTTCACACAACTCCATTCTATGACTTCACAGACCTCGAATCTTTGACTTCACTCACCTCCACTCTATGACTTCACAGTTCTCCATTCTATGACTTCCCACACCTAATTTCTATGACTTCACCCACCTCCATTCTGACTTCACACCTCCATTCTGACTTCACACACCTCCATTCTATGACTTCACACACCTCCATTCTGACTTCACACACCTCCATTCTGTGACTTCACACACCTCCATTCTATGATTTCACACACTTCCATTCTGTGACTTCACACACCTCCATTCTATGACTTCACACACCTCCATTCTGTGACTTCACACACCTTCATTCTATGACTTCACACACCTCCATTCTATGACTTCACACATCTACATTGTGACTTCACACAACTCCATTTTATGAATTCACACACCTGCATTGTGACTTCACACACCTCCATTCTATGACTTCACACACCTCCATTCTGACCTCACACACCTCCATTCTGACTTCACACACCTAAATTCTGTGACTTCACACACCTCCATTCTATGACTTCACACACCTCCATTCTGTGACTTCACACACCTCCGTTCTATGAGTTCACACACCTCCATTTTGACTTCACACAACTCCATTCTATAACTTAACACAGCTCCATTCTGACTTCACACACCTCAATTCTATGACTTTACACACCTCTATTCTGACTTCACACACCTCCATTCTGTGACTTCACAAACCTCCATTCTATGACTTAACACACCTCCACTCTGTGACTTCACACATCTCCACTCTGTGACTTTACACACCTCCATTCTGCGAATTCACACACCTCCATTCTGTGATTTCACACACCTCCATTCTATGACTTCACACACCTCCATTCTTTGACTTCACACACCTCCATTCTATGACTTCACACACCTGCATTCTGACATCACACACCTCCAATCTATGACTTCACAGACCTCGAATCTGTGACTTCACTCACCTCCAATCTATGACTTCACACCCCTCCGTTCTATGACTTCCAACACCTCATTTCTATGACTTCACCCACCTTCATTCTATGACTTCACACACCTTCATTCTTACGTCTGAAACATCCATTCTATGACCTCACACACCTCCATCAATGACATCACCAACCTCCATTCTGTGACTTCACACATCTCCATACTGAGTTCACAAAACTCCATTCGGTGACTTAACACACCTCAATTCTGACTTCACACACGTCCATTCTATGACTTCACATACTTCCATTCTATGACTTCACAAACCTCCATTCTGTGACTTCACACACCTCCATTCTGAGTTCACACACCTCCATTCTATGACTTCACAAACTTCCATTGTGACGTCACACACCTCCATTCTATGTGATCACACACCTCCATTCTATAACTTCACACACCTCCATTCTGACTTCACACACCTGTATTCTATGACTTCGAACACCTACATTCTGACTTCACACACCTCCATTCTATGACTTCACAGACCTCGAATCTGTGACTTCACTCACCTCCACTCTATGACTTCACACTTCTCCATTCTGACTTCCCACACCTAATTTCTATGACTTCACCCACCTCCATTCTATGACTTCACACCTCCATTGTGACTTCACACACCTCCATTCTATAACTTCACACACCTCCATTCTGACTTCACACACCTCCATTCTGTGACTTCACACACCTCCATTCTATGATTTCACACACCTCCATTCTGTGACTTCACACACCTCCATTCTATGACTTCACACACCTCCATTCTGTGACTTCACACACCTCCATTCTATGACTTCACACACCTACACTGTGACTTCACACACCTCCATTCTATGAATTCACACACCTGCATTGTGACTTCACCCACCTCCATTCTATGACTTCACACACCTGCATTCGGACCTCACACACCTCCATTCTGACATCACATTCCTAAATTCTGTGACTTCACACACCTCCTTTCTATAATTTCACACATCTCCATTCTATGACTTCACTCACCTCCATTCTATGACTTCACACACCTCCTTTCTGAGTTGACACACCTCCATTCTATGACTTCACAAACCTCCAATCTTAATTCACACACCTCCATTCTATGACTTCACCCACCTAATTCTATGACTTCACACACCTCCATTCTACGACTTCACACCCCTCTAATTTGATTTCTCATACCTCCATTCTATGACTTCACAAATATCCCTTCGGTGACTTCACAATACTACATTCTATGACTTCACAAACCTCCATTCTATGACTTCACAGACCTCGAATCTGTGACTTCACTCACCTCCACTCTATGACTGCACAATTCTCCATTCTATGACTTCCTACACCTAAGTTCTATGACTTCACCCACCTCCATTCTATGACTTCACACCTCCATTCTGACTTCACACACCTCCACTCTATGACTTCACACACCTCCATTCTGACTTCACACACCTCAATTTTGTGACTTCACACACCTCCATTCTATGATTTCACACACCTCCATTCTGTGACCTCACACACCTCCATTCTATGACTTCACACACCTCCGTTCTGTGACGTCACACACCTCCATTCTGAGTTCACACACCTCCATTCTGTGACTTCTCACACCTGGATTCTGTGACTTCACACACCTCCAATCTGTGACTTCGCACACTTCCATTCTATGACTTCACACACCTCCATTCTATGACTTCACACACCTCCATTCTGTGACTTCACACACCTCCATTCTATGACCTCACACACCCTCATTCTATGATTTCACACACCTCCATTCTATGATTTCACACATCCATTTTGATTTCACACACCTCCAATATATGTCTTCAAACATCTCAATTCTGTGACTTCACACACCTCCATTCTATGACTTCATACCGTCCATTCTGTGACTTCACACACCTCCATTCTATGACTTGACACACTTCCATTCTATGACTTCACACACCTCCATTTTGTGACTTTACACACCTCCATTCTGGGTTCACACACCTCCATTCTGTGACTTCACACTCCTGCAATCTGTGACTTCCCACACCTCCATTCTGTGACTTCACACACCTCCATTCTATGACTTCACACACCTTCATTCTTACTTCACAAACACCCATTCTATGACTTCACACACCTCCATTCTATGACTTCACACACCTCCATTCTGTGACTTCACACACCTCCATTCTATGACTTCACACACCTCCAATGTGACTACACACACCTCCATTCTATGAGTTCACACACCTCCAATCTGACTACACACACCTCCATTCTATGACTTCACACACCTCCATTCTGAATTCACACAGCTCAATTCTGTGACTTCACAAAATTCCATTCTGACTTCACACACCTCCATTGTATGAATTCACACACCTCCATTCTGTGACTTCACACACTTCCATTGTGACGTCACACACCTCCATTCTATGAGTTCACACACCTCCATTCTCTGACTTCACACACCTCCATTCTGACTTCACAAACCTCTATTTTATGACTTCACACACCTCCATTCTGACTTCACACACCTCCATTCTGACTTCACACACCTCAGTCCTGTGACTTCACACAACTCCATTCTATGATTTCACACACCTCCATTCTATGACTTCACACACCTCCATTCTATGACTTCACACAACTCCTTTCTGAGTTGACACACCTCCATTCTATTACTTCACACCCTCCAATCTGACTTCACACACCTCCATTCTATGACCTCACACACTTCCATTCTGTGACTTCAAAAACCTCCATTCTATGACTTCACACATCTCCATTGTGACTTCACACACCATCATTCTATGTTCACACACCGCCATTCTGACTTCACTCACCTCCATTCTATGACTTCACACAGCTCGATTCTGACTTCACACACCTCCATTCTGTGACTTCACACACCTCCATTCTATGACTTCACACACTTCTATTCTATGACTTCACACACCCCCATTGTGTGACTTCACACACCTCCATTGTATGACTTCACACACCTCCATTCTGTGACTTCACACACCTCCATTCTGAGTTCACACGCCTCCATTTTGTGATTTCACACACCTCCATTCTGTGACTTTACACACCTCCATTCTATGACTTCACACACCTAAATTCGATGAGTTCACAAACCTCCATTCTACGACTTCACACACCTCCATTCTGTGACTTCACACACCTCCATTCTATGACTTCACACACCTCCATTCTGTGACTTCACACACCTCCATTCTATGACCTCACACAACTCCATTCTATGACTTCGCACACCTGCATTGTGACTTCACACACCTCCATTCTGTGACTTCTCACACCTGGATTCTGTGACTTCACACACCTCCAATCTGTGACTTCACACACTTCCATTCTATGACTTCACACACCTCCATTCTATGACTTCACACACCTCCATTCTGTGACTTCACACACCTCCATTCTATGACCTCACACACCCTCATTCTATGATTTCACACACCTCCATTCTATGATTTCACACATCCATTTTGATTTCACACACCTCCAATATATGTCTTCAAACATCTCAATTCTGTGACTTCACACACCTCCATTCTATGACTTCATACCGTCCATTCTGTGACTTCACACACCTCCATTCTATGACTTGACACACTTCCATTCTATGACTTCACACACCTCCATTTTGTGACTTTACACACCTCCATTCTGGGTTCACACACCTCCATTCTGTGACTTCACACTCCTGCAATCTGTGACTTCCCACACCTCCATTCTGTGACTTCACACACCTCCATTCTATGACTTCACACACCTCCATTCTATGACTTCACACACCTCCATTCTATGACTTCACACAACCCCTTTCTGAGTTGACAAACCTCCATTCTATTACTTCACACCCTCCAATCTGACTTCACACACCTCCATTCTATGACCTCACACACTTCCATTCTGTGACTTCAAAAACCTCCATTCTATGACTTCACACATCTCCATTGTGACTTCACACACCATCATTCTATGTTCACACACCGCCATTCTGACTTCACTCACCTCCATTCTATGACTTCACACAGCTCCATTCTGACTTCACACACCTCCATTCTGTGACTTCACACACCTCCATTCTATGACTTCACACACTTCCATTCTATGACTTCACACACCCCCATTGTGTGACTTCACACACCTCCATTCTATGACTTCACACACCTCCATTCTGTGACTTCCCACACCTCCATTCTGAGTTCACACGCCTCCATTTTGTGATTTCACACACCTCCATTCTGTGACTTTACACACCTCCATTCTATGACTTCACACACCTAAATTCTATGAGTTCACAAACCTCCATTCTACGACTTCACACACCTCCATTCTGTGACTACACACACCTCCATTCTATGACTTCACACACCTCTATTCTGTGACTTCACACACCTCCATTCTATGACCTCACACAACTCCATTCTATGACTTCGCACACCTGCATTGTGACTTCACACACCTCCTTTCTGTGACTTCACACACCTCTATTCTGTCTCCAAAACCTCCATTCTATGACTTCACACACCTCCATTCTGACTTCACACACCTCCATTCCATGACTTCACACACCTCCATTCTATGACTTCACACAACTCCATCTGACTTCACACACCTCCATTCCATGACTTCACACACCTCCATTTGATGAATTCACACACCTCCATTCTTTGACTTCATGCACCTCCATTCTATGAGTTCACACACCTCCATTCTGTGACTTCACACATCTTTATTGTTTGACTTCACACACCTCCTTTCTTTGACTTCACTCACCTCCATTCCATGACTTCACACACCTCCATTCTATGAGTTCCCACACCTCCATTCTGTGAGTTCACACACCTCCATTTTGACTTCACACACCTCCATTCTTTGACTTCATACACCTTCATTCTCACTTCAGAAATATCCATTCTATGACTTCACGCACCTCCATTCTATGACTTCACAAACCTCCGTTCTGTGATTTCACACACTTCCATTCTATGAATTCACACACCTCCATTCTATGACTTCACACACCTCATTTCTGAGTTGACACACCTCCAGTTGTGATTTCACACACCCCCATTGTGACTTCACACACTCCATTCTATGAGGTCACACACCTCCATTCTGACTTCACACAACTCCATTCTATGGCTTCACACAGCTGCATTCTGACTTCAGACACCTTCATTCTGTGACTTCACACACCTCCATTCTGTGACTTCACACACCTCCATTTTGACTTCACACACTTCCATTCTTTGACTTAACACACCTGCATTCTGTGACTTCACACACCACCATTGTTTGACTTCACACACCTAGATTCTTGGACTTCACACACCTCCATTCCATGACTTCACACATCTCCATTTTATGAGTTCACACACCTCCATTTTGACTTCACACACCTCTATTCTATGACTTCACACACCTTCATTCTACTTCAGAAACATCCATTCTATGACTTCACACACCTCCATTCTATGACTTCACAAACCTCCATTCTGTGACTTCACACACCTCCATTCTGACTTCACACACCTCAATTCCGTGATTTCACACACCTCCATTCTATGACTTCACACACCTCCATTCTATGACTTCAAACAATTCCATTCTATGACTTCACACACCTCCATTCTTTGACTTCACACAACTCCATTCTATGAATTCCCACACCTCCATTCTGTGACTTCACACACCTCCATTCTGAGTTCACAAACCTCCATTCTGTGACTTAACGCACCTTCATTCTGTGACTTCACACACCTCCATTCTATGACTTCACACACGTCCATTCTATGGGTTCACACACCTACAGTCTTTGACTTCACACCCCTCCATAATGTGACTTCACACACCTCCATTCTATAACTTCACACACCTCCATTGTGACTTCCCACACCTTCAATCTGAGTTCCCACACCTCCGTTCTGACTTCACACACTTCCATTCTATGACTTCACACACCTCCGTTCTGTGACTTCACACACCTCAATTCTGTGACTTCACACGCCTCCATTATGACTTCACACACCTCCATTTTATGACTTCACACACCTCCATTCTATGACTTCACACACCTAGATTCTGTGACTTCACACACCTCCATTCTGAGTTCACACACCTCCACTCTGTGACTTAACACACCTCCATTCTGTGACTTCACACACCTCCATTCTGAGTTCACACACCTCCATTCTGTGACTTCACACACCTCCATTCTGACTTCACACAGCTCCATTCTATGACTTCACACACCTCCATTCTGTGCCTTCACACACCTCCATTCTATGACTTAACACACCTTCATTCTTACTTAACAAACATCCATTCTATGACTTCACACACCTCCATTCTATGACTTCACACACCTCCATTCTATGACTTCACACACCTCCATTCTGTGACTTCACACACCTCAATTCTGTGACTTCACACACCTCCATTATGACTTCACACACATCCATTCTGTGACTTCACACACCTCCATTCTATGACTTCACACACCTTCATTCTGTGACTTCACACACCTCCATTCTGAGTTCACACACCTCCATTCTGTGACTTCACACACCTCCAATCTGACTTCACACAGCTCCATTCTATGACTTCACACACCTCCATTCTGTGACTTCACACACCTCCATTCTATGACTTCACACACCTCCATTGTGACTTCACACACCTCCATTCTATGAGTTCACACACCTCCATTCTGACTTCACACACCTCCATTCTATGACTTCACACACCTCCATTCTGACTTCACACACCTCCATTCTATGACTTCACACACCTCCATTCTGTGACTTCACACACCTCCATTCTATGACTTCACACACCTCCATTCTGACTTCACACACCTCCATTCTATGACTTCACACACCTCCATTCTGTGACTTCACACACCTCCATTCTGTGACTTCACACACCTCCATTATTTGACTTCACACACCTCCATTCTGTGACTTCACAGACCTCCATTCTGTGACTTTACTCACCTCCATTCTATGACTTCACACCCCTCCATTGTGACTTCACACACCTCCATTCTATGAGTTCACACACCTCCATTCTGACTTCACACACCTCCATGCTATGACTTCACACACCTCCATTCTGACTTCACACACCACCATTCTATGACTTCACATAACTCCATTCTGAGTTCACACACCTCCATTCTGTGTCTTCACACACCTCCATTATATGATTTCAAACACCTCCATTCTGTGACTTCACACACCTCCATTCTATGACTTCACACACCTCCATTCTGTGACTTCACACACCTACATTGTGACTTCACAGACCTCCATTCTATGAGTTCACACAAATGCATTCTGAATTCACACACCTACATTCTATGACTTCACACACCTCCAATCTGACTTCACACACCTCCATTCTGACTTCACACACTGCAATTCTGTAACTTCAGACAACTCCATTCTATGATTTCACACACCTCCAGTCTATGACTTCACACACCTCCATTCTATGACTTCACACACCTCCTTTGTGAGTTGTCACACCTCCATTCTATGACTTCACACACCTCCAATCTGACTTCACACACCTCCATTCTATGACTTCACACACTTCCATTCTGTGACTTCAAAAACCTCCATTCTATGACTTCACACACCTCCATTGTGACTTCACACACCATCATTCTATGTTCACACACCGCCATTCTGACTTCACTCACCTCCATTCTATGACTTCACACAGCTCCATTCTGACTTCACACAGCTCCATTCTATGACTTCGCTCACATCTATTCTGACTTCACACACCTCCATTCTGTGACTTCACACACCTCCATTCTGATTTCACACACCTCCATTCTCTGACGTCAAACACCTCCTTTCTGTGACTTCACACACCTCCATTCTATGACTTCACACACCTCCATTCTATGACTTCACACACCCCCATTGTGTAACTTCACACACCTCCATTCTATGACTTCACACACCTCCATTCTGTGACTTCACACACCTCCATTCTGAGTTCACACGCCTCCATTTTGTGATTTCACACACCTCCAATCTGTGACTTCACACACCTCCATTCTATGACTTCACACACCTAAATTCTATGAGTTCACAAACCTCAATTCTATGACTTCACACACTTCCATTCTGTGACTTCACACACCTCCATTCTATGACTTCACACACCTCCATTTTGACTTCACACACCTCTATTCTATGACTTCACACACCTTCATTCTACTTCAGAAACATCCATTCTATGACTTCACACACCTCCATTCTATGACTTCACAAACCTCCATTCTGTGACTTCACACACCTCCATTCTGACTTCACACACCTCAATTCCGTGATTTCACACACCTCCATTCTATGACTTCACACACCTCCATTCTATGACTTCAAACAATTCCATTCTATGACTTCACACACCTCCATTCTTTGACTTCACACAACTCCATTCTATGAATTCCCACACCTCCATTCTGTGACTTCACACACCTCCATTCTGAGTTCACAAACCTCCATTCTGTGACTTAACGCACCTTCATTCTGTGACTTCACACACCTCCATTCTATGACTTCACACACGTCCATTCTATGGGTTCACACACCTACAGTCTTTGACTTCACACCCCTCCATAATGTGACTTCACACACCTCCATTCTATAACTTCACACACCTCCATTGTGACTTCCCACACCTTCAATCTGAGTTCCCACACCTCCGTTCTGACTTCACACACTTCCATTCTATGACTTCACACACCTCCGTTCTGTGACTTCACACACCTCAATTCTGTGACTTCACACGCCTCCATTATGACTTCACACACCTCCATTTTATGACTTCACACACCTCCATTCTATGACTTCACACACCTAGATTCTGTGACTTCACACACCTCCATTCTGAGTTCACACACCTCCACTCTGTGACTTAACACACCTCCTCCATTCTGTGACTTCACACACCTCCATTCTGAGTTCACACACCTCCATTCTGTGACTTCACACACCTCCATTCTGACTTCACACAGCTCCATTCTATGACTTCACACACCTCCATTCTGTGCCTTCACACACCTCCATTCTATGACTTAACACACCTTCATTCTTACTTAACAAACATCCATTCTATGACTTCACACACCTCCATTCTATGACTTCACACACCTCCATTCTATGACTTCACACACCTCCATTCTGTGACTTCACACACCTCAATTCTGTGACTTCACACACCTCCATTATGACTTCACACACATCCATTCTGTGACTTCACACACCTCCATTCTATGACTTCACACACCTTCATTCTGTGACTTCACACACCTCCATTCTGAGTTCACACACCTCCATTCTGTGACTTCACACACCTCCAATCTGACTTCACACAGCTCCATTCTATGACTTCACACACCTCCATTCTGTGACTTCACACACCTCCATTCTATGACTTCACACACCTCCATTGTGACTTCACACACCTCCATTCTATGAGTTCACACACCTCCATTCTGACTTCACACACCACCATTCTATGACTTCACACACCTCCATTCTGACTTCACACACCTCCATTCTATGACTTCACACAACTCCATTCTGTGACTTCACACACCTCCATTCTATGACTTCACACACCTCCATTCTGACTTCACACACCTCCATTCTATGACTTCACACACCTCCATTCTGTGACTTCACACACCTCCATTCTGTGACTTCACACACCTCCATTATTTGACTTCACACACCTCCATTCTGTGACTTCACAGACCTCCATTCTGTGACTTTACTCACCTCCATTCTATGACTTCACACCCCTCCATTGTGACTTCACACACCTCCATTCTATGAGTTCACACACCTCCATTCTGACTTCACACACCTCCATGCTATGACTTCACACACCTCCATTCTGACTTCACACACCACCATTCTATGACTTCACATAACTCCATTCTGAGTTCACACACCTCCATTCTGTGTCTTCACACACCTCCATTATATGACTTCAAACACCTCCATTCTGTGACTTCACACACCTCCATTCTATGACTTCACACACCTCCATTCTGTGACTTCACACACCTACATTGTGACTTCACAGACCTCCATTCTATGAGTTCACACAAATGCATTCTGAATTCACACACCTACATTCTATGACTTCACACACCTCCAATCTGACTTCACACACCTCCATTCTGACTTCACACACTGCAATTCTGTAACTTCAGACAACTCCATTCTATGATTTCACACACCTCCAGTCTATGACTTCACACACCTCCATTCTATGACTTCACACACCTCCTTTGTGAGTTGTCACACCTCCATTCTATGACTTCACACACCTCCAATCTGATTTCACACACCTCCATTCTATGACTTCACACACTTCCATTCTGTGACTTCAAAAACCTCCATTCTATGACTTCACACACCTCCATTGTGACTTCACACACCATCATTCTATGTTCACACACCGCCATTCTGACTTCACTCACCTCCATTCTATGACTTCACACAGCTCCATTCTGACTTCACACAGCTCCATTCTATGACTTCACACACCTCCATTCTGATTTCACACACCTCCATTCTCTGACGTCAAACACCTCCTTTCTGTGACTTCACACACCTCCATTCTATGACTTCACACACCTCCATTCTATGACTTCACACACCCCCATTGTGTAACTTCACACACCTCCATTCTATGACTTCACACACCTCCATTCTGTGACTTCACACACCTCCATTCTGAGTTCACACACCTCCATTCTCTGACGTCAAACACCTCCTTTCTGTGACTTCACACACCTCCATTCTATGACTTCACACACCTCCATTCTATGACTTCACACACCCCCATTGTGTAACTTCACACACCTCCATTCTATGACTTCACACACCTCCATTCTGTGACTTCACACACCTCCATTCTGAGTTCACACGCCTCCATTTTGTGATTTCACACACCTCCAATCTGTGACTTCACACACCTCCATTCTATGACTTCACACACCTAAATTCTATGAGTTCACAAACCTCAATTCTATGACTTCACACACTTCCATTCTGTGACTTCACACACCTCCATTCTATGACTTCACACACCTCCATTCTGTGACTTCACACACCTCCATTCTATGACCTCACACACCTCCATTCTATGACTTTGCACACCTGCATTGTGACTTCACACACCTCCATTCTATGAGTTCACACACCTCCATTCTGACTTCACACACCTCCATTCTATGACTTTACACACCTCCATTCTGACTTCACACACCTCCATTCCATGACTTCACACACCTCCATTCTATGACTTCACACAACTCCATCTGACTTCACACACCTCCATTCCATGACTTCACACACCTCCATTCGATGAATTCACACACCTCCATTCTATGACTTCACACATCTACATTGTGACTTCACACAACTCCATTTTATGAATTCACACACCTGCATTGTGACTTCACACACCTCCATTCTATGACTTCACACACCTCCATTCTGACCTCACACACCTCCATTCTGACTTCACACACCTAAATTCTGTGACATCACACACCTCCATTCTATGATTTCACACACCTACATTCTATGACTTCACTCACCTCCATTTTATGACTTCACACACCTCCTTTCTGAGTTGACACGCATCCATTCTATGACTTCACACACCTCCAATCTGAATTCACACACCTCCATTCTATAACTTCACACACCTCCATTCTGTGACTTCACACACCTCCATTCTATGAGTTCACACACCTCCATTTTGACTTCACACACCTCTATTCTATAACTTAACACAGCTCCATTCTGACTTCACACACCTCAATTCTATGACTTTACATACCTCTATTCTGACTTCACACACCTCCATTCTGTGACTTCACAAACCTCCATTCTATGACTTCACACACCTCCACTCTGTGACTTCACACATCTCCACTCTGTGACTTTACACACCTCCATTCTGCGAATTCACACACCTCCATTCTGTGATTTCACACACCTCCATTCTATGACTTCACACACCTCCATTCTTTGACTTCACACACCTCCATTCTATGACTTCACACACCTGCATTCTGACATCACACACCTCCAATCTATGACTTCACAGAACTCGAATCTGTGACTTCACTCACCTCCACTGTATGACTTCACACTTCTCCATTCTATGACTTCCCACACCTAATTTCTATGACTTCACCCACCTCCATTCTGACTTCAAACCTCCATTCTGACTTAACACACCTCCATTCTATGAATTCACACACCTCCATTCTGACTTCACACACCTCCATTCTGTGACTTCACACACCTCGATTCTATGATTTCACACACATCCATTATGTGACTTCACACACCTCCATTCTATGACTTCACACACCTCCATTCTGACTTCACACACCTCCATTCTGTGACTTCATACACCTCCATTCTATGATTTCACACACCTCCATTCCGTGACTTCACACACCTCCATTCTATGACTTCACACACCTCCATTCTGTGACTTCACACACCTCCATTCTATGACTTCACACACCTCCATTCTATGACTTCACACACCTACATTGTGACTTCACACACCTACATTCTATGAGTTCACACACCTGCATTGTGACTTCACACACCTCCATTCTATGACTTCAAACACCTCCATTCTGACCTCACACACCTCCATTCTGACTTCACAGACCTAAATTCTGTGACTTCACACACCTCCATTCTATGATTTCACACACCTCCATTCTATGACTTCACTCACCTCCATTCTATGACTTCACACACCTCCTTTCTGAGTTGACACACCTCCATTCTATGACTTCAAATACCTCCAATCTGAATTCACACACCTCCATTCTATGACTTCACCCACCTCCATTCTATGACTTCACACACCTCCATTCTCCGACTTCACACCCCTCTAATTTGATTTCTCATACCTCCATTCTATGACTTCACAAACATCCCTTCGGTGACTTCACAATACTCCATTCAATGACTTCACACATCTACATTCTATGACTTCACACTCCTCAATTCTGACTCACACAACTCCATTCTGTGACTTCACAAAACTCCATTCTATGATTTCACATATCTCCATACTATGACTTCACACACCTCCATCTATGACTTCACACACCTCCATTCTGAGTTCACACACCTACATTCTGTGACTCCACACACCTCCATTCTCACTTCACACACCTCCATTGCATGACTTCACACACCTCTATTGTGTGACTTCACACACCTCCATTATATGACTTCACAAACTTCCATTGTGACGTCACACACCTCCATTCAATGAGTTCACACACCTCCATTCTATGACTTCACACACCTCTATTCTATGACTTCGAACACCTACATTCTGACTTCACACACCTCCATTCTATGACTTCACAGACCTCGAATCTGTGACTTCACTCACCTCCACTCTATGACTTCACACTTCTCCATTCTATGACTTCCCACACCTAATTTCTATGACTTCACCCACCTCCATTCTGACTTCACACCTCCATTCTGACTTCACACACCTCCATTCTATGACTTCACACACCTCCATTCTGACTTCACCCACCTCCATTCTGTGACTTCACACACCTCCATTCTATGATTTCAGACACTTCCGTTCTGTGACTTCACACACCTCCATTCTATGACTTCACACACCTCAATTCTGACTCACACAACTCCATTCTGTGACTTCACAAAACTCCATTCTATGATTTCACACACCTCCATACTATGACTTCACACACCTTCATCTATGACTTCACACACCGCCATTCTGAGCTCACACACCTCCGTTCTTTGACTTCACACACCTCCATTCTATGACTTCACACACCTACATTGTGACTTCACACACCTACATTTTATGAGTTCACACCTGCATTGTGACTTCACACACCTCCATTCTATGACTTCAAACACCTCCATCTGTCCTCACACACCTCCATTCTGACTTCACACACCTAAATTCTGTGACTTCACACACTTCCATTCTATGATTTCACACACCTCCATTCTATGACTTCACTCACCTCCATTCTATGACTTCACACACCTCCTTTCTGAGTTGACACACCTCCATTCTATGACTTCAAAAACCTCCAATCTGAATTCACACACCTCCATTCTATGACTTCACCCACCTCCATTCTATGACTTCACACACCTCCATTCTCCGACTTCACACCCCTCTAATTTGATTTCTCATACCTCCATTCTATGACTTCACAAACATCCCTTCGGTGACTTCACAATACTCCATTCTATGACTTCACACATCTATATTCTGTGACTTCACACACTTCAATTCTGACTCACACAACTCCATTCTTTGACTTCACAAAACTCCATTCTATGATTTCACATATCTCCATACTATGACTTCACACACCTCCATCTATGACTTCACACACCTCCATTCTGAGTTCACACACCTATATTCTGTGACTTCACACACCTCCATTCTGACTTCACACACCTCCATTTTATGACTTCACACACCTCTATTCTGTGACTTCACACACCTCCATTCTATGACTTCACCCACCTCCATTCTGACTTCACACCTCCATTCTGACTTCACACACCTCCATTCTATGACTTCACACACCTCCATTCTGACTTCACACACCTCCATTCTGTGACTTCACACACCTCCATTCTATGATTTCACACACTTCCATTTTGTGAGTTCACACACCTCCATTCTATGACTTCACACACCTCCATTCTGTGACTTCACACACCTCCATTCTATGACTTCACACACCTCCATTCTATGACTTCACACATCTACATTGTGACTTCACACAACTCCATTTTATGAATTCACACACCTGCATTGTGACTTCACACACCTCCATTCTATGACTTCACACACCTCCATTCTGACCTCACACACCTCCATTCTGACTTCACACACCTAAATTCTGTGACTTCACACACCTGCATTCTATGATTTCACACACCTCCATTCTATGACTTCACTCACCTCCATTTTATGACTTCACACACCTCCTTTCTGAGTTGACACACATCCATTCTATGACATCACACACCTCCAATCTGAATTCACACACCTCCATTCTATAACTTCACACACCTCCATTCTGTGACTTCACACACCTCCATTCTATGAGTTCACACACCTCCATTTTGACTTCACACACCTCCATTCTATAACGTAACACAGCTCCATTCTGACTTCACACACCTCAATTCTATGACTTTACACACCTCTATTCTGACTTCACACACCTCCATTCTGTGACTTCACAAACCTCCATTCTATGACTTCACACACCTCCACTCTGTGACTTCACACATATCCACTCTGTGACTTTGCACACCTCCATTCTGCGAATTCACACACCTCCATTCTGTGATTTCACACACCTCCATTCTATGACTTCACACACCTCCATTCTTTGACTTCACACACCTCCATTCTATGACTTCACACACCTGCATTCTGACATCACACACCTCCATTCTATGACTTCACAGACCTCGAATCTGTGACTTCACTCACCTCCACTGTATGACTTCACACTTCTCCATTCTATGACTTCCCACACCTAAATTCTATGACTTCACCCACCTCCATTCTGACTTCACACCTCCATTCTGACTTCACACACCTCCATTCTATGAATTCACACACCTCCATTCTGACTTCACACACCTCCATTCTGACTTCACACACCTCCATTCTGTGACTTCACACACCTCGATTCTATGATTTCACACACTTCCATTATGTGACTTCACACACCTCCATTCTATGACTTCACACACCTCCATTCTGACTTCACACACCTCCATTCTGTGACTTCATACACCTCCATTCTATGATTTCACACACCTCCAAACTGTGACTTCACACACCTCCATTCTATGACTTCACACACCTCCATTCTGTGACTTCACACACCTCCATTCTATGACTTCACACACCTCCATTCTATGACTTCACACACCTACATTGTGACTTCACACACCTCCATTCTATGAGTTCACACACCTGCATTGTGACTTCACACACCTCCATTCTATGACTTCAAACACCTCCATTCTGACCTCACACACCTCCATTCTGACTTCACAGACCTAAATTCTGTGACTTCACACACCTCCATTCTATGATTTCACACACCTCCATTCTATGACTTCACTCACCTCCATTCTATGACTTCACACACCTCCTTTCTGAGTTGACACACCTCCATTCTATGACTTCACAAACCTCCACTCTGAATTCACACACCTCCATTCTATGACTTCACCCACCTCAATTCTATGACTTCACACACCTCCATTCTCCGACTTCACACCCCTCTAATTTGATTTCTCATACCTCCATTCTATGACTTCACAAACATCCCTTCGGTGACTTCACAATACTCCATTCAATGACTTCACACATCTACATTCTATGACTTCACACACCTCAATTCTGACTCACACAACTCCATTCTGTGACTTCACAAAACTCCATTCTATGATTTCACATATCTCCATACTATGACTTCACACACCTCCATTCTGAGATCACACACCTACATTCTGTGACTTCACACACCTCCATTCTCACTTCACACACCTCCATTGTATGACTTCACACACGTCTATTGTGTGACTTCACACACCTCCATTATATGACTTCACAAACTTCCATTGTGACGTCACACACCTCCATTCAATGAGTTCACACACCTCCATTCTATGACTTCACAGACCTCGAATCTGTGACTTCACTCACCTCCACTCTATGACTTCACACTTCTCCATTCTATGACTTCCCACACCTAATTTCTATGACTTCACCCACCTCCACTCTGACTTCACACCTCCATTCTGACTTCACACGCCTCCATTCTATGACTTCACACACCTCCATTCTGACTTCACACACCTCCATTCTGTGACTTCACACACCTCCATTCTATGATTTCAGACACTTCCGTTCTGTGACTTCACACACCTCCATTCTATGACTTCACACACCTCAATTCTGACTCACACAACTCCATTCTGTGACTTCACAAAACTCCATTCTATGAATTCACACACCTCCATACTTTGACTTCACACACCTCCATCTATGACTTCACACACCGCCATTCTGAGCTCACACACCTCCATTCTTTGACTTCACACACCTCCATTCTATGACTTCACACACCTACATTGTGACTTCACACACCTACATTTTATGAGTTCACACCTGCATTGTGACTTCACACACCTCCATTCTATGACTTCAAACACCTCCATCTGACCTCACACACCTCCATTCTGACTTCACACACCTAAATTCTGTGACTTCACACCTCCATTCTATGATTTCACACACCTCCATTCTATGACTTCACTCACCTCCATTCTATGACTTCACACACATCCTTTCTGAGTTGACACACCTCCATTCTATGACTTCACAAAACTCCAATCTGAATTCACACACCTCCATTCTATGACTTCACCCACCTCCATTCTATGACTTCACACACCTACATTCTCCGACTTCACACCCCTCTAATTTGATTTCTCATACCTCCATTCTATGACTTCACAAACATCCCTTCGGTGACTTCACAATACTCCATTCTATGACTTCACACATCTATATTCTGTGACTTCACACACCTCAATTCTGACTCACACAACTCCATTCTGTGACTTCACAAAACTCCATTCTATGATTTCACATATCTCCATACTATGACTTCACACACCTCCATCTATGACTTCACACACCTCCATTCTGAGTTCACACACCTACATTCTGTGACTTCACACACCTCCATTCTGACTTCACACACCTCCATTTTATGACTTCACACACCTCTATTCTGTGACTTCACACACCTCCATTCTATGACTTCACAAACTTCCATTGTGACGTCACACACCTCCATTCTACGAGTGCACACACCTCCATTCTATGACTTCACACACCTCCATTCTGACTTCACACTCCTCTATTCTACGACTTCATACACATACATTCTGATTTCACACACCTCCTTTCTATGACTTCACAGACCTCGAATCTTTGACTTCACTCACCTCCACTCTATGACTTCACACTTCTCCATTCTATGACTTCCCACACCTAATTTCTATGACTTCACCCACCTCCATTCTGACTTCACACCTCCATTCTGACTTCACACACCTCCATTCTATGACTTCACACACCTCCATTCTGACTTCACACACCTCCATTCTGTGACTTCACACACCTCCATTCTATGATTTCACACACTTCCATTCTGTGACTTCACACACCTCCATTCTATGACTTCACACACCTCCATTCTGTGACTTCACACACCTCCATTCTGTGACTTCACACACCTCCATTCTATGACTTCACACATCTACATTGTGACTTCACACAACTCCATTTTATGAATTCACACACCTGCATTGTGACTTCACACACCTCCATTCTATGACTTCACACACCTCCATTCTGACTTCACACCTCTATTCTATGACTTCGAACACCTACATTCTGACTTCACACACCTCCATTCTATGACTTCACTGACCTCGAATCTGTGACTTCACTCACCTCCACTCTATGACTTCACACTTCTCCATTCTATGACTTCCCACACCTAATTTCTATGACTTCACCCACCTCCATTCTGACTTCACACCTCCATTCTGACTTCACACACCTCCATTCTATGACTTCACACACCTCCATTCTGACTTCACCCACCTCCATTCTGTGACTTCACACACCTCCATTCTATGATTTCAGACACTTCCGTTCTGTGACTTCACACACCTCCATTGTATGACTTCACACACCTCAATTCTGACTCACACAACTCCATTCTGTGACTTCACAAAACTCCATTCTATGATTTCACACACCTCCATACTATGACTTCACACACCTCCATCTATGACTTCACACACCGCCATTCTGAGGTCACACACCTCCATTCTTTGACTTCACACACCTCCATTCTATGACTTCACACACCTACATTGTGACTTCACACACCTACATTTTATGAGTTCACACCTGCATTGTGACTTCACACACCTCCATTCTATGACTTCAAACACCTCCATCTGACCTCACACACCTCCATTCTGACTTCACACACCTAAATTCTGTGACTTCACACACCTCCATTCCATGATTTCACACACCTCCATTCTATGACTTCACTCACCTCCATTCTATGACTTCACACACCTCCTTTCTGAGTTGACACACCTCCATTCTATGACTTCACAAAACTCCAATCTGAATTCACACACCTCCATTGTATGACTTCACCCACCTCCATTCTATGACTTCACACACCTCCATTCTCCGACTTCACACCCCTCTAATTTGATTTCTCATACCTCCATTCTATGACTTCACAAACATCCCTTCGGTGACTTCACAATACTCCATTCTATGACTTCACACATCTATATTCTGTGACTTCACACACCTCAATTCTGACTCACACAACTCCATTCTGTGACTTCACACAACTCCATTCTTTGATTTCACATATCTCCATGCTATGACTTCACACACCTCCATCTATGACTTCACACACCTCCATTCTGAGTTCACACACCTACATTCTGTGAATTCACACACCTCCATTCTGACTTCACACACCTCCATTTTATGACTTCACACACCTCCATTCTATGACTTCACAAACTTGCATTGTGACGTCACACACCTCCATTCTATGAGTGCACACACCTCCATTCTATGACTTCACACACCTCCATTCTGACTTCACACACCTCTATTCTACGACTTCGTACACATACATTCTGACTTCACACAACTCCATTCTATGACTTCACAGACCTCGAATCTTTGACTTCACTCACCTCCACTCTATGACTTCACAGTTCTCCATTCTATGACTTCCCACACCTAATTTCTATGACTTCACCCACCTCCATTCTGACTTCACACCTCCATTCTGACTTCACACACCTCCATTCTATGACTTCACACACCTCCATTCTGACTTCACACACCTCCATTCTGTGACTTCACACACCTCCATTCTATGATTTCACACACTTCCATTCTGTGACTTCACACACCTCCATTCTATGACTTCACACACCTCCATTCTGTGACTTCACACACCTTCATTCTATGACTTCACACACCTCCATTCTATGACTTCACACATCTACATTGTGACTTCACACAACTCCATTTTATGAATTCACACACCTGCATTGTGACTTCACACACCTCCATTCTATGACTTCACACACCTCCATTCTGACCTCACACACCTCCATTCTGACTTCACACACCTAAATTCTGTGACTTCACACACCTCCATTCTATGACTTCACACACCTCCATTCTGTGACTTCACACACCTCCGTTCTATGAGTTCACACACCTCCATTTTGACTTCACACAACTCCATTCTATAACTTAACACAGCTCCATTCTGACTTCACACACCTCAATTCTATGACTTTACACACCTCTATTCTGACTTCACACACCTCCATTCTGTGACTTCACAAACCTCCATTCTATGACTTAACACACCTCCACTCTGTGACTTCACACATCTCCACTCTGTGACTTTACACACCTCCATTCTGCGAATTCACACACCTCCATTCTGTGATTTCACACACCTCCATTCTATGACTTCACACACCTCCATTCTTTGACTTCACACACCTCCATTCTATGACTTCACACACCTGCATTCTGACATCACACACCTCCAATCTATGACTTCACAGACCTCGAATCTGTGACTTCACTCACCTCCAATCTATGACTTCACACCCCTCCGTTCTATGACTTCCAACACCTCATTTCTATGACTTCACCCACCTTCATTCTATGACTTCACACACCTTCATTCTTACGTCTGAAACATCCATTCTATGACCTCACACACCTCCATCAATGACATCACCAACCTCCATTCTGTGACTTCACACATCTCCATACTGAGTTCACAAACTCCATTCGGTGACTTAACACACCTCAATTCTGACTTCACACACGTCCATTCTATGACTTCACATACTTCCATTCTATGACTTCACAACCTCCATTCTGTGACTTCACACACCTCCATTCTGAGTTCACACACCTCCATTCTATGACTTCACAAACTTCCATTGTGACGTCACACACCTCCATTCTATGAGATCACACACCTCCATTCTATAACTTCACACACCTCCATTCTGACTTCACACACCTGTATTCTATGACTTCGAACACCTACATTCTGACTTCACACACCTCCATTCTATGACTTCACAGACCTCGAATCTGTGACTTCACTCACCTCCACTCTATGACTTCACACTTCTCCATTCTGACTTCCCACACCTAATTTCTATGACTTCACCCACCTCCATTCTATGACTTCACACCTCCATTGTGACTTCACACACCTCCATTCTATAACTTCACACACCTCCATTCTGACTTCACACACCTCCATTCTGTGACTTCACACACCTCCATTCTATGATTTCACACACCTCCATTCTGTGACTTCACACACCTCCATTCTATGACTTCACACACCTCCATTCTGTGACTTCACACACCTCCATTCTATGACTTCACACACCTACACTGTGACTTCACACACCTCCATTCTATGAATTCACACACCTGCATTGTGACTTCACCCACCTCCATTCTATGACTTCACACAACCTGCATTCGGACCTCACACACCTCCATTCTGACATCACATTCCTAAATTCTGTGACTTCACACACCTCCTTTCTATAATTTCACACATCTCCATTCTATGACTTCACTCACCTCCATTCTATGACTTCACACACCTCCTTTCTGAGTTGACACACCTCCATTCTATGACTTCACAAACCTCCAATCTTAATTCACACACCTCCATTCTATGACTTCACCCACCTAATTCTATGACTTCACACACCTCCATTCTACGACTTCACACCCCTCTAATTTGATTTCTCATACCTCCATTCTATGACTTCACAAATATCCCTTCGGTGACTTCACAATACTACATTCTATGACTTCACAAACCTCCATTCTATGACTTCACAGACCTCGAATCTGTGACTTCACTCACCTCCACTCTATGACTGCACAATTCTCCATTCTATGACTTCCTACACCTAAGTTCTATGACTTCACCCACCTCCATTCTATGACTTCACACCTCCATTCTGACTTCACACACCTCCACTCTATGACTTCACACACCTCCATTCTGACTTCACACACCTCAATTTGTGACTTCACACACCTCCATTCTATGATTTCACACACCTCCATTCTGTGACCTCACACACCTCCATTCTATGACTTCACACACCTCCGTTCTGTGACGTCACACACCTCCATTCTGAGTTCACACACCTCCATTCTGTGACTTCTCACACCTGGATTCTGTGACTTCACACACCTCCAATCTGTGACTTCGCACACTTCCATTCTATGACTTCACACACCTCCATTCTATGACTTCACACACCTCCATTCTGTGACTTCACACACCTCCATTCTATGACCTCACACACCCTCATTCTATGATTTCACACACCTCCATTCTATGATTTCACACATCCATTTTGATTTCACACACCTCCAATATATGTCTTCAAACATCTCAATTCTGTGACTTCACACACCTCCATTCTATGACTTCATACCGTCCATTCTGTGACTTCACACACCTCCATTCTATGACTTGACACACTTCCATTCTATGACTTCACACACCTCCATTTTGTGACTTTACACACCTCCATTCTGGGTTCACACACCTCCATTCTGTGACTTCACACTCCTGCAATCTGTGACTTCCCACACCTCCATTCTGTGACTTCACACACCTCCATTCTATGACTTCACACACCTTCATTCTTACTTCACAAACACCCATTCTATGACTTCACACACCTCCATTCTATGACTTCACACACCTCCATTCTGTGACTTCACACACCTCCATTCTATGACTTCACACACCTCCAATGTGACTACACACACCTCCATTCTATGAGTTCACACACCTCCAATCTGACTTCACACACCTCCATTCTATGACTTCACACACCTCCATTCTGAATTCACACAGCTCAATTCTGTGACTTCACAAAATTCCATTCTGACTTCACACACCTCCATTGTATGAATTCACACACCTCCATTCTGTGACTTCACACACTTCCATTGTGACGTCACACACCTCCATTCTATGAGTTCACACACCTCCATTCTCTGACTTCACACACCTCCATTCTGACTTCACAAACCTCTATTTTATGACTTCACACACCTCCATTCTGACTTCACACACCTCCATTCTGACTTTACACACCTCAGTCCTGTGACTTCACACAACTCCATTCTATGATTTCACACACCTCCATTCTATGACTTCACACACCTCCATTCTATGACTTCACACAACTCCTTTCTGCGTTGACACACCTCCATTCTATTACTTCACACACCTCCAATCTGACTTCACACACCTCCATTCTATGACCTCACACACTTCCATTCTGTGACTTCAAAAACCTCCATTCTATGACTTCACACATCTCCATTGTGACTTCACACACCATCATTCTATGTTCACACACCGCCATTCTGACTTCACTCACCTCCATTCTATGACTTCACACAGCTCCATTCTGACTTCACACAGCTCCATTCTATGACTTCGCACACATCTATTCTGACTTCACACACCTCCATTCTGTGACTTCACACACCTCCATTCTATGACTTCACACACATCCATTCTATGACTTCACACACCCCCATTGTGTGACTTCACACACCTCCATTCTATGGCTTCACACACCTCCATTCTGTGACTTCACACACCTCCATTCTGAGTTCACACGCCTCCATTTTGTGATTTCACACACCTCCATTCTGTGACTTTACACACTCCATTCTATGACTTCACACACCTAAATTCTATGAGTTCACAACCTCCATTCTATGACTTCACACACCTCCTTTCTGTGACTTCACACACCTCGATTCTATAATTTCACACATCTCCATTCTATGACTTCACTCACCTCCATTCTATGACTTCACACAACTCCTTTCTGAGTTGACACACCTCCATTCTATGACTTCACAAACCTCCAATCTGAATTCACACACCTCCATTCTATGACTTCACCCACCTAATTCTATGACTTCACACACCTCCATTCTACGACTTCACACCCCTCTAATTTGATTTCTCATACCTCCATTCTATGACTTCACAAATATCCCTTTGGTGACTTCACAATACTCCATTCTATGACTTCACACACCTCCATTCTATGACTTCACAGACCTCGAATCTGTGACTTCACTCACCTCCACTCTATGACTTCACAATTCTCCATTCTATGACTTCCCACACCTAAGTTCTATGACTTCACCGACCTCCACTCTATGACTTCACACCTCCATTCTGACTTCACACACCTCCACTCTATGACTTCACACACCTCCATTCTGACTTCACACACCTCAATTTTGTGACTTCACACACCTCCATTCTATGATTTCACACACCTCCATTCTGTGACCTCACACACCTCCATTCTATGACTTCACACACCTCCATTCTGTGACGTCACACACCTCCATTCTGAGTTCACACACCTCCATTCTGTGACTTCTCACACCTGGATTCTGTGACTTCACACACCTCCAATCTGTGACTTCGCACACTTCCATTCTATGACTTCACACACCTCCATTCTATGACTTCACACACCTCCATTCTGTGACTTCACACACCTCCATTCTATGACCTCACACACCCTCATTCTATGATTTCACACACCTCCATTCTATGATTTCACACATCCATTTTGATTTCACACACCTCCAATATATGTCTTCAAACATCTCAATTCTGTGACTTCACACACCTCCATTCTATGACTTCATACCGTCCATTCTGTGACTTCACACACCTCCATTCTATGACTTGACACACTTCCATTCTATGACTTCACACACCTCCATTTTGTGACTTTACACACCTCCATTCTGGGTTCACACACCTCCATTCTGTGACTTCACACTCCTGCAATCTGTGACTTCCCACACCTCCATTCTGTGACTTCACACACCTCCATTCTATGACTTCACACACCTTCATTCTTACTTCACAAACACCCATTCTATGACTTCACACACCTCCATTCTATGACTTCACACACCTCCATTCTGTGACTTCACACACCTCCATTCTATGACTTCACACACCTCCAATGTGACTACACACACCTCCATTCTATGAGTTCACACACCTCCAATCTGACTACACACACCTCCATTCTATGACTTCACACACCTCCATTCTGAATTCACACAGCTCAATTCTGTGACTTCACAAAATTCCATTCTGACTTCACACACCTCCATTGTATGAATTCACACACCTCCATTCTGTGACTTCACACACTTCCATTGTGACGTCACACACCTCCATTCTATGAGTTCACACACCTCCATTCTCTGACTTCACACACCTCCATTCTGACTTCACAAACCTCTATTTTATGACTTCACACACCTCCATTCTGACTTCACACACCTCCATTCTGACTTCACACACCTCAGTCCTGTGACTTCACACAACTCCATTCTATGATTTCACACACCTCCATTCTATGACTTCACACACCTCCATTCTATGACTTCACACAACTCCTTTCTGAGTTGACACACCTCCATTCTATTACTTCACACCCTCCAATCTGACTTCACACACCTCCATTCTATGACCTCACACACTTCCATTCTGTGACTTCAAAAACCTCCATTCTATGACTTCACACATCTCCATTGTGACTTCACACACCATCATTCTATGTTCACACACCGCCATTCTGACTTCACTCACCTCCATTCTATGACTTCACACAGCTCGATTCTGACTTCACACACCTCCATTCTGTGACTTCACACACCTCCATTCTATGACTTCACACACTTCTATTCTATGACTTCACACACCCCCATTGTGTGACTTCACACACCTCCATTGTATGACTTCACACACCTCCATTCTGTGACTTCACACACCTCCATTCTGAGTTCACACGCCTCCATTTTGTGATTTCACACACCTCCATTCTGTGACTTTACACACCTCCATTCTATGACTTCACACACCTAAATTCGATGAGTTCACAAACCTCCATTCTACGACTTCACACACCTCCATTCTGTGACTTCACACACCTCCATTCTATGACTTCACACACCTCCATTCTGTGACTTCACACACCTCCATTCTATGACCTCACACAACTCCATTCTATGACTTCGCACACCTGCATTGTGACTTCACACACCTCCATTCTGTGACTTCTCACACCTGGATTCTGTGACTTCACACACCTCCAATCTGTGACTTCACACACTTCCATTCTATGACTTCACACACCTCCATTCTATGACTTCACACACCTCCATTCTGTGACTTCACACACCTCCATTCTATGACCTCACACACCCTCATTCTATGATTTCACACACCTCCATTCTATGATTTCACACATCCATTTTGATTTCACACACCTCCAATATATGTCTTCAAACATCTCAATTCTGTGACTTCACACACCTCCATTCTATGACTTCATACCGTCCATTCTGTGACTTCACACACCTCCATTCTATGACTTGACACACTTCCATTCTATGACTTCACACACCTCCATTTTGTGACTTTACACACCTCCATTCTGGGTTCACACACCTCCATTCTGTGACTTCACACTCCTGCAATCTGTGACTTCCCACACCTCCATTCTGTGACTTCACACACCTCCATTCTATGACTTCACACACCTCCATTCTATGACTTCACACACCTCCATTCTATGACTTCACACACCTCCTTTCTGAGTTGACACACCTCCATTCTATGACTTCACAAAACTCCAATCTGAATTCACACACCTCCATTGTATGACTTCACCCACCTCCATTCTATGACTTCACACACCTCCATTCTCCGACTTCACACCCCTCTAATTTGATTTCTCATACCTCCATTCTATGACTTCACAAACATCCCTTCGGTGACTTCACAATACTCCATTCTATGACTTCACACATCTATATTCTGTGACTTCACACACCTCAATTCTGACTCACACAACTCCATTCTGTGACTTCACACAACTCCATTCTTTGATTTCACATATCTCCATGCTATGACTTCACACACCTCCATCTATGACTTCACACACCTCCATTCTGAGTTCACACACCTACATTCTGTGAATTCACACACCTCCATTCTGACTTCACACACCTCCATTTTATGACTTCACACACCTCCATTCTATGACTTCACAAACTTGCATTGTGACGTCACACACCTCCATTCTATGAGTGCACACACCTCCATTCTATGACTTCACACACCTCCATTCTGACTTCACACACCTCTATTCTACGACTTCGTACACATACATTCTGACTTCACACAACTCCATTCTATGACTTCACAGACCTCGAATCTTTGACTTCACTCACCTCCACTCTATGACTTCACAGTTCTCCATTCTATGACTTCCCACACCTAATTTCTATGACTTCACCCACCTCCATTCTGACTTCACACCTCCATTCTGACTTCACACACCTCCATTCTATGACTTCACACACCTCCATTCTGACTTCACACACCTCCATTCTGTGACTTCACACACCTCCATTCTATGATTTCACACACTTCCATTCTGTGACTTCACACACCTCCATTCTATGACTTCACACACCTCCATTCTGTGACTTCACACACCTTCATTCTATGACTTCACACACCTCCATTCTATGACTTCACACATCTACATTGTGACTTCACACAACTCCATTTTATGAATTCACACACCTGCATTGTGACTTCACACACCTCCATTCTATGACTTCACACACCTCCATTCTGACCTCACACACCTCCATTCTGACTTCACACACCTAAATTCTGTGACTTCACACACCTCCATTCTATGACTTCACACACCTCCATTCTGTGACTTCACACACCTCCGTTCTATGAGTTCACACACCTCCATTTTGACTTCACACAACTCCATTCTATAACTTAACACAGCTCCATTCTGACTTCACACACCTCAATTCTATGACTTTACACACCTCTATTCTGACTTCACACACCTCCATTCTGTGACTTCACAAACCTCCATTCTATGACTTAACACACCTCCACTCTGTGACTTCACACATCTCCACTCTGTGACTTTACACACCTCCATTCTGCGAATTCACACACCTCCATTCTGTGATTTCACACACCTCCATTCTATGACTTCACACACCTCCATTCTTTGACTTCACACACCTCCATTCTATGACTTCACACACCTGCATTCTGACATCACACACCTCCAATCTATGACTTCACAGACCTCGAATCTGTGACTTCACTCACCTCCAATCTATGACTTCACACCCCTCCGTTCTATGACTTCCAACACCTCATTTCTATGACTTCACCCACCTTCATTCTATGACTTCACACACCTTCATTCTTACGTCTGAAACATCCATTCTATGACCTCACACACCTCCATCAATGACATCACCAACCTCCATTCTGTGACTTCACACATCTCCATACTGAGTTCACAAAACTCCATTCGGTGACTTAACACACCTCAATTCTGACTTCACACACGTCCATTCTATGACTTCACATACTTCCATTCTATGACTTCACAAACCTCCATTCTGTGACTTCACACACCTCCATTCTGAGTTCACACACCTCCATTCTATGACTTCACAAACTTCCATTGTGACGTCACACACCTCCATTCTATGTGATCACACACCTCCATTCTATAACTTCACACACCTCCATTCTGACTTCACACACCTGTATTCTATGACTTCGAACACCTACATTCTGACTTCACACACCTCCATTCTATGACTTCACAGACCTCGAATCTGTGACTTCACTCACCTCCACTCTATGACTTCACACTTCTCCATTCTGACTTCCCACACCTAATTTCTATGACTTCACCCACCTCCATTCTATGACTTCACACCTCCATTGTGACTTCACACACCTCCATTCTATAACTTCACACACCTCCATTCTGACTTCACACACCTCCATTCTGTGACTTCACACACCTCCATTCTATGATTTCACACACCTCCATTCTGTGACTTCACACACCTCCATTCTATGACTTCACACACCTCCATTCTGTGACTTCACACACCTCCATTCTATGACTTCACACACCTACACTGTGACTTCACACACCTCCATTCTATGAATTCACACACCTGCATTGTGACTTCACCCACCTCCATTCTATGACTTCACACACCTGCATTCGGACCTCACACACCTCCATTCTGACATCACATTCCTAAATTCTGTGACTTCACACACCTCCTTTCTATAATTTCACACATCTCCATTCTATGACTTCACTCACCTCCATTCTATGACTTCACACACCTCCTTTCTGAGTTGACACACCTCCATTCTATGACTTCACAAACCTCCAATCTTAATTCACACACCTCCATTCTATGACTTCACCACCTAATTCTATGACTTCACACACCTCCATTCTACGACTTCACACCCCTCTAATTTGATTTCTCATACCTCCATTCTATGACTTCACAAATATCCCTTCGGTGACTTCACAATACTACATTCTATGACTTCACAAACTCCATTCTATGACTTCACAGACCTCGAATCTGTGACTTCACTCACCTCCACTCTATGACTGCACAATTCTCCATTCTATGACTTCCTACACCTAAGTTCTATGACTTCACCCACCTCCATTCTATGACTTCACACCTCCATTCTGACTTCACACACCTCCACTCTATGACTTCACACACCTCCATTCTGACTTCACACACCTCAATTTTGTGACTTCACACACCTCCATTCTATGATTTCACACACCTCCATTCTGTGACCTCACACACCTCCATTCTATGACTTCACACACCTCCGTTCTGTGACGTCACACACCTCCATTCTGAGTTCACACACCTCCATTCTGTGACTTCTCACACCTGGATTCTGTGACTTCACACACCTCCAATCTGTGACTTCGCACACTTCCATTCTATGACTTCACACACCTCCATTCTATGACTTCACACACCTCCATTCTGTGACTTCACACACCTCCATTCTATGACCTCACACACCCTCATTCTATGATTTCACACACCTCCATTCTATGATTTCACACATCCATTTTGATTTCACACACCTCCAATATATGTCTTCAAACATCTCAATTCTGTGACTTCACACACCTCCATTCTATGACTTCATACCGTCCATTCTGTGACTTCACACACCTCCATTCTATGACTTGACACACTTCCATTCTATGACTTCACACACCTCCATTTTGTGACTTTACACACCTCCATTCTGGGTTCACACACCTCCATTCTGTGACTTCACACTCCTGCAATCTGTGACTTCCCACACCTCCATTCTGTGACTTCACACACCTCCATTCTATGACTTCACACACCTTCATTCTTACTTCACAAACACCCATTCTATGACTTCACACACCTCCATTCTATGACTTCACACACCTCCATTCTGTGACTTCACACACCTCCATTCTATGACTTCACACACCTCCAATGTGACTACACACACCTCCATTCTATGAGTTCACACACCTCCAATCTGACTACACACACCTCCATTCTATGACTTCACACACCTCCATTCTGAATTCACACAGCTCAATTCTGTGACTTCACAAAATTCCATTCTGACTTCACACACCTCCATTGTATGAATTCACACACCTCCATTCTGTGACTTCACACACTTCCATTGTGACGTCACACACCTCCATTCTATGAGTTCACACACCTCCATTCTCTGACTTCACACACCTCCATTCTGACTTCACAAACCTCTATTTTATGACTTCACACACCTCCATTCTGACTTCACACACCTCCATTCTGACTTCACACACCTCAGTCCTGTGACTTCACACAACTCCATTCTATGATTTCACACACCTCCATTCTATGACTTCACACACCTCCATTCTATGACTTCACACAACTCCTTTCTGAGTTGACACACCTCCATTCTATTACTTCACACCCTCCAATCTGACTTCACACACCTCCATTCTATGACCTCACACACTTCCATTCTGTGACTTCAAAAACCTCCATTCTATGACTTCACACATCTCCATTGTGACTTCACACACCATCATTCTATGTTCACACACCGCCATTCTGACTTCACTCACCTCCATTCTATGACTTCACACAGCTCGATTCTGACTTCACACACCTCCATTCTGTGACTTCACACACCTCCATTCTATGACTTCACACACTTCTATTCTATGACTTCACACACCCCCATTGTGTGACTTCACACACCTCCATTGTATGACTTCACACACCTCCATTCTGTGACTTCACACACCTCCATTCTGAGTTCACACGCCTCCATTTTGTGATTTCACACACCTCCATTCTGTGACTTTACACACCTCCATTCTATGACTTCACACACCTAAATTCGATGAGTTCACAAACCTCCATTCTACGACTTCACACACCTCCATTCTGTGACTTCACACACCTCCATTCTATGACTTCACACACCTCCATTCTGTGACTTCACACACCTCCATTCTATGACCTCACACAACTCCATTCTATGACTTCGCACACCTGCATTGTGACTTCACACACCTCCATTCTGTGACTTCTCACACCTGGATTCTGTGACTTCACACACCTCCAATCTGTGACTTCACACACTTCCATTCTATGACTTCACACACCTCCATTCTATGACTTCACACACCTCCATTCTGTGACTTCACACACCTCCATTCTATGACCTCACACACCCTCATTCTATGATTTCACACACCTCCATTCTATGATTTCACACATCCATTTTGATTTCACACACCTCCAATATATGTCTTCAAACATCTCAATTCTGTGACTTCACACACCTCCATTCTATGACTTCATACCGTCCATTCTGTGACTTCACACACCTCCATTCTATGACTTGACACACTTCCATTCTATGACTTCACACACCTCCATTTTGTGACTTTACACACCTCCATTCTGGGTTCACACACCTCCATTCTGTGACTTCACACTCCTGCAATCTGTGACTTCCCACACCTCCATTCTGTGACTTCACACACCTCCATTCTATGACTTCACACACCTCCATTCTATGACTTCACACACCTCCATTCTATGACTTCACACAACCCCTTTCTGAGTTGACAAACCTCCATTCTATTACTTCACACCCTCCAATCTGACTTCACACACCTCCATTCTATGACCTCACACACTTCCATTCTGTGACTTCAAAAACCTCCATTCTATGACTTCACACATCTCCATTGTGACTTCACACACCATCATTCTATGTTCACACACCGCCATTCTGACTTCACTCACCTCCATTCTATGACTTCACACAGCTCCATTCTGACTTCACACACCTCCATTCTGTGACTTCACACACCTCCATTCTATGACTTCACACACTTCCATTCTATGACTTCACACACCCCCATTGTGTGACTTCACACACCTCCATTCTATGACTTCACACACCTCCATTCTGTGACTTCCCACACCTCCATTCTGAGTTCACACGCCTCCATTTTGTGATTTCACACACCTCCATTCTGTGACTTTACACACCTCCATTCTATGACTTCACACACCTAAATTCTATGAGTTCACAAACCTCCATTCTACGACTTCACACACCTCCATTCTGTGACTACACACACCTCCATTCTATGACTTCACACACCTCTATTCTGTGACTTCACACACCTCCATTCTATGACCTCACACAACTCCATTCTATGACTTCGCACACCTGCATTGTGACTTCACACACCTCCTTTCTGTGACTTCACACACCTCTATTCTGTCTCCAAAACCTCCATTCTATGACTTCACACACCTCCATTCTGACTTCACACACCTCCATTCCATGACTTCACACACCTCCATTCTATGACTTCACACAACTCCATCTGACTTCACACACCTCCATTCCATGACTTCACACACCTCCATTTGATGAATTCACACACCTCCATTCTTTGACTTCATGCACCTCCATTCTATGAGTTCACACACCTCCATTCTGTGACTTCACACATCTTTATTGTTTGACTTCACACACCTCCTTTCTTTGACTTCACTCACCTCCATTCCATGACTTCACACACCTCCATTCTATGAGTTCCCACACCTCCATTCTGTGAGTTCACACACCTCCATTTTGACTTCACACACCTCCATTCTTTGACTTCATACACCTTCATTCTCACTTCAGAAATATCCATTCTATGACTTCACGCACCTCCATTCTATGACTTCACAAACCTCCGTTCTGTGATTTCACACACTTCCATTCTATGAATTCACACACCTCCATTCTATGACTTCACACACCTCATTTCTGAGTTGACACACCTCCAGTTGTGATTTCACACACCCCCATTGTGACTTCACACACTCCATTCTATGAGGTCACACACCTCCATTCTGACTTCACACAACTCCATTCTATGGCTTCACACAGCTGCATTCTGACTTCAGACACCTTCATTCTGTGACTTCACACACCTCCATTCTGTGACTTCACACACCTCCATTTTGACTTCACACACTTCCATTCTTTGACTTAACACACCTGCATTCTGTGACTTCACACACCACCATTGTTTGACTTCACACACCTAGATTCTTGGACTTCACACACCTCCATTCCATGACTTCACACATCTCCATTTTATGAGTTCACACACCTCCATTTTGACTTCACACACCTCTATTCTATGACTTCACACACCTTCATTCTACTTCAGAAACATCCATTCTATGACTTCACACACCTCCATTCTATGACTTCACAAACCTCCATTCTGTGACTTCACACACCTCCATTCTGACTTCACACACCTCAATTCCGTGATTTCACACACCTCCATTCTATGACTTCACACACCTCCATTCTATGACTTCAAACAATTCCATTCTATGACTTCACACACCTCCATTCTTTGACTTCACACAACTCCATTCTATGAATTCCCACACCTCCATTCTGTGACTTCACACACCTCCATTCTGAGTTCACAAACCTCCATTCTGTGACTTAACGCACCTTCATTCTGTGACTTCACACACCTCCATTCTATGACTTCACACACGTCCATTCTATGGGTTCACACACCTACAGTCTTTGACTTCACACCCCTCCATAATGTGACTTCACACACCTCCATTCTATAACTTCACACACCTCCATTGTGACTTCCCACACCTTCAATCTGAGTTCCCACACCTCCGTTCTGACTTCACACACTTCCATTCTATGACTTCACACACCTCCGTTCTGTGACTTCACACACCTCAATTCTGTGACTTCACACGCCTCCATTATGACTTCACACACCTCCATTTTATGACTTCACACACCTCCATTCTATGACTTCACACACCTAGATTCTGTGACTTCACACACCTCCATTCTGAGTTCACACACCTCCACTCTGTGACTTAACACACCTCCATTCTGTGACTTCACACACCTCCATTCTGAGTTCACACACCTCCATTCTGTGACTTCACACACCTCCATTCTGACTTCACACAGCTCCATTCTATGACTTCACACACCTCCATTCTGTGCCTTCACACACCTCCATTCTATGACTTAACACACCTTCATTCTTACTTAACAAACATCCATTCTATGACTTCACACACCTCCATTCTATGACTTCACACACCTCCATTCTATGACTTCACACACCTCCATTCTGTGACTTCACACACCTCAATTCTGTGACTTCACACACCTCCATTATGACTTCACACACATCCATTCTGTGACTTCACACACCTCCATTCTATGACTTCACACACCTTCATTCTGTGACTTCACACACCTCCATTCTGAGTTCACACACCTCCATTCTGTGACTTCACACACCTCCAATCTGACTTCACACAGCTCCATTCTATGACTTCACACACCTCCATTCTGTGACTTCACACACCTCCATTCTATGACTTCACACACCTCCATTGTGACTTCACACACCTCCATTCTATGAGTCACACACCTCCATTCTGACTTCACACACCTCCATTCTATGACTTCACACACCTCCATTCTGACTTCACACACCTCCATTCTATGACTTCACACACCTCCATTCTGTGACTTCACACACCTCCATTCTATGACTTCACACACCTCCATTCTGACTTCACACACCTCCATTCTATGACTTCACACACCTCCATTCTGTGACTTCACACACCTCCATTCTGTGACTTCACACACCTCCATTCTGTGACTTCACAGACCTCCATTCTGTGACTTTACTCACCTCCATTCTATGACTTCACACCCCTCCATTGTGACTTCACACACCTCCATTCTATGAGTTCACACACCTCCATTCTGAGTTCACACACCTCCATGCTATGACTTCACACACCTCCATTCTGACTTCACACACCACCATTCTATGACTTCACATAACTCCATTCTGAGTTCACACACCTCCATTCTGTGTCTTCACACACCTCCATTATATGACTTCAAACACCTCCATTCTGTGACTTCACACACCTCCATTCTATGACTTCACACACCTCCATTCTGTGACTTCACACACCTACATTGTGACTTCACAGACCTCCATTCTATGAGTTCACACAAATGCATTCTGACTTCACACACCTCCATTCTGACTTCACACACTGCAATTCTGTAACTTCAGACAACTCCATTCTATGATTTCACACACCTCCAGTCTATGACTTCACACACCTCCATTCTATGACTTCACACACCTCCTTTGTGAGTTGTCACACCTCCATTCTATGACTTCACACACCTCCAATCTGACTTCACACACCTCCATTCTATGACTTCACACACTTCCATTCTGTGACTTCAAAAACCTCCATTCTATGACTTCACACACCTCCATTGTGACTTCACACACCATCATTCTATGTTCACACACCGCCATTCTGACTTCACTCACCTCCATTCTATGACTTCACACAGCTCCATTCTGACTTCACACAGCTCCATTCTATGACTTCGCTCACATCTATTCTGACTTCACACACCTCCATTCTGTGACTTCACACACCTCCATTCTGATTTCACACACCTCCATTCTCTGACGTCAAACACCTCCTTTCTGTGACTTCACACACCTCCATTCTATGACTTCACACACCTCCATTCTATGACTTCACACACCCCCATTGTGTAACTTCACACACCTCCATTCTATGACTTCACACACCTCCATTCTGTGACTTCACACACCTCCATTCTGAGTTCACACGCCTCCATTTTGTGATTTCACACACCTCCAATCTGTGACTTCACACACCTCCATTCTATGACTTCACACACCTAAATTCTATGAGTTCACAAACCTCAATTCTATGACTTCACACACTTCCATTCTGTGACTTCACACACCTCCATTCTATGACTTCACACACCTCCATTTTGACTTCACACACCTCTATTCTATGACTTCACACACCTTCATTCTACTTCAGAAACATCCATTCTATGACTTCACACACCTCCATTCTATGACTTCACAAACCTCCATTCTGTGACTTCACACACCTCCATTCTGACTTCACACACCTCAATTCCGTGATTTCACACACCTCCATTCTATGACTTCACACACCTCCATTCTATGACTTCAAACAATTCCATTCTATGACTTCACACACCTCCATTCTTTGACTTCACACAACTCCATTCTATGAATTCCCACACCTCCATTCTGTGACTTCACACACCTCCATTCTGAGTTCACAAACCTCCATTCTGTGACTTAACGCACCTTCATTCTGTGACTTCACACACCTCCATTCTATGACTTCACACACGTCCATTCTATGGGTTCACACACCTACAGTCTTTGACTTCACAACCCTCCATAATGTGACTTCACACACCTCCATTCTATAACTTCACACACCTCCATTGTGACTTCCCACACCTTCAATCTGAGTTCCCACACCTCGTTCTGACTTCACACACTTCCATTCTATGACTTCACACACCTCCGTTCTGTGACTTCACACACCTCAATTCTGTGACTTCACACGCCTCCATTATGACTTCACACACCTCCATTTTATGACTTCACACACCTCCATTCTATGACTTCACACACCTAGATTCTGTGACTTCACACACCTCCATTCTGAGTTCACACACCTCCACTCTGTGACTTAACACACCTCCATTCTGTGACTTCACACACCTCCATTCTGAGTTCACACACCTCCATTCTGTGACTTCACACACCTCCATTCTGACTTCACACAGCTCCATTCTATGACTTCACACACCTCCATTCTGTGCCTTCACACACCTCCATTCTATGACTTAACACACCTTCATTCTTACTTAACAAACATCCATTCTATGACTTCACACACCTCCATTCTATGACTTCACACACCTCCATTCTATGACTTCACACACCTCCATTCTGTGACTTCACACACCTCAATTCTGTGACTTCACACACCTCCATTATGACTTCACACACATCCATTCTGTGACTTCACACACCTCCATTCTATGACTTCACACACCTTCATTCTGTGACTTCACACACCTCCATTCTGAGTTCACACACCTCCATTCTGTGACTTCACACACCTCCAATCTGACTTCACACAGCTCCATTCTATGACTTCACACACCTCCATTCTGTGACTTCACACACCTCCATTCTATGACTTCACACACCTCCATTGTGACTTCACACACCTCCATTCTATGAGTTCACACACCTCCATTCTGACTTCACACACCTCCATTCTATGACTTCACACACCTCCATTCTGACTTCACACACCTCCATTCTATGACTTCACACAACTCCATTCTGTGACTTCACACACCTCCATTCTATGACTTCACACACCTCCATTCTGACTTCACACACCTCCATTCTATGACTTCACACACCTCCATTCTGTGACTTCACACACCTCCATTCTGTGACTTCACACACCTCCATTATTTGACTTCACACACCTCCATTCTGTGACTTCACAGACCTCCATTCTGTGACTTTACTCACCTCCATTCTATGACTTCACACCCCTCCATTGTGACTTCACACACCTCCATTCTATGAGTTCACACACCTCCATTCTGACTTCACACACCTCCATGCTATGACTTCACACACCTCCATTCTGACTTCACACACCACCATTCTATGACTTCACATAACTCCATTCTGAGTTCACACACCTCCATTCTGTGTCTTCACACACCTCCATTATATGACTTCAAACACCTCCATTCTGTGACTTCACACACCTCCATTCTATGACTTCACACACCTCCATTCTGTGACTTCACACACCTACATTGTGACTTCACAGACCTCCATTCTATGAGTTCACACAAATGCATTCTGAATTCACACACCTACATTCTATGACTTCACACACCTCCAATCTGACTTCACACACCTCCATTCTGACTTCACACACTGCAATTCTGTAACTTCAGACAACTCCATTCTATGATTTCACACACCTCCAGTCTATGACTTCACACACCTCCATTCTATGACTTCACACACCTCCTTTGTGAGTTGTCACACCTCCATTCTATGACTTCACACACCTCAATCTGACTTCACACACCTCCATTCTATGACTTCACACACTTCCATTCTGTGACTTCAAAAACCTCCATTCTATGACTTCACACACCTCCATTGTGACTTCACACACCATCATTCTATGTTCACACACCGCCATTCTGACTTCACTCACCTCCATTCTATGACTCACACAGCTCCATTCTGACTTCACACAGCTCCATTCTATGACTTCACACACCTCCATTCTGATTTCACACACCTCCATTCTCTGACGTCAAACACCTCCTTTCTGTGACTTCACACACCTCCATTCTATGACTTCACACACCTCCATTCTATGACTTCACACACCCCCATTGTGTAACTTCACACACCTCCATTCTATGACTTCACACACCTCCATTCTGTGACTTCACACACCTCCATTCTGAGTTCACACACCTCCATTCTCTGACGTCAAACACCTCCTTTCTGTGACTTCACACACCTCCATTCTATGACTTCACACACCTCCATTCTATGACTTCACACACCCCCATTGTGTAACTTCACACACCTCCATTCTATGACTTCACACACCTCCATTCTGTGACTTCACACACCTCCATTCTGAGTTCACACGCCTCCATTTTGTGATTTCACACACCTCCAATCTGTGACTTCACACACCTCCATTCTATGACTTCACACACCTCCATTCTATGACTTTGCACACCTGCATTGTGACTTCACACACCTCCATTCTATGACTTCACACACCTCCATTCTGTGACTTCACACACCTCCATTCTATGACCTCACACACCTCCATTCTATGACTTTGCACACCTGCATTGTGACTTCACACACCTCCATTCTATGAGTTCACACACCTCCATTCTGACTTCACACACCTCCATTCTATGACTTTACACACCTCCATTCTGACTTCACACACCTCCATTCCATGACTTCACACACCTCCATTCTATGACTTCACACAACTCCATCTGACTTCACACACCTCCATTCCATGACTTCACACACCTCCATTCGATGAATTCGCACACCTCCATTCTTTGACTTCATGCACCTCCATTCTATGAGATCACACACCTCCATTCTGTGACTTCACACACCTTTATTTTTTGACTTCACACACCTCCATTCTTTGACTTCACACACCTCCATTCCATGACTTCACACACCTCCATTCTATGAGTTCCCACATCTCCATTCTATGAGTTCACACACCTCCATTTTGACTTCACACACCTCCATTCTTTGACTTCATACACCTTCCTTCTCACTTCAGAAACATCCATTCTATGACTTCACGCACCTCCATTCTATGACTTCACAAACCTCCGTTCTGTGACCACACACCTCCATTCTGAGTTCCCACAACTCTATTCTGTGACTTCACCCACCTCCATCCTGACTTCACACACCTCCACTCTGTGACTTAACACACCTACATTCTGTGACTTTACACACCTCCATTCTGAGTTCACACACCTCCATTCTGTGACTTCACACACTTCCATTCTGACTTCACACAGCTCCATTCTATGACTTCAGACACCTCCATTCTGTGCCTTCACACACCTCCATTCTATGACTTAACACACCTTCATTCTTACTTAACAAACCTCCATTCTAAGACTTCACACACCTCCATTCTATGACTTCACACTCCTCCATTCTATGACTTCACACACCTCCATTCTATGACTTCACACACCTCAATTCTTTGACTTCACACACCTCCATTATGACTTCACACACATCCTTTCTATGACTTCACACACCTCCATTCTATGACTTCACACACCTTCATTCTGTGACTTCACACACCTCCATTTTGACTTCACACACTTCCATTCTTTGACTTAACACACCTGCATTCTGTGACTTCACACACCACCATTGTTTGACTTCACACACCTAGATTCTTGGACTTCACACACCTCCATTCCATGACTTCACACATCTCCATTTATGAGTTCACACACCTCCATTTTGACTTCACACACCTCCATTCTATGACTTCACACACCTTCATTCTACTTCAGAAACATCCATTCTATGACTTCACACACCTCCATTCTGTGACTTCACAGACCTCCATTCTGTGACTTTACTCACCTCCATTCTATGACTTCACACCCCTCCATTGTGACTTCACACACCTCCATTCTATGAGTTCACACACCTCCATTCTGAGTTCACACACCTCCATGCTATGACTTCACACACCTCCATTCTGACTTCACACACCACCATTCTATGACTTCACATAACTCCATTCTGAGTTCACACACCTCCATTCTGTGTCTTCACACACCTCCATTATATGACTTCAAACACCTCCATTCTGTGACTTCACACACCTCCATTCTATGACTTCACACACCTCCATTCTGTGACTTCACACACCTACATTGTGACTTCACAGACCTCCATTCTATGAGTTCACACAAATGCATTCTGACTTCACACACCTCCATTCTGACTTCACACACTGCAATTCTGTAACTTCAGACAACTCCATTCTATGATTTCACACACCTCCAGTCTATGACTTCACACACCTCCATTCTATGACTTCACACACCTCCTTTGTGAGTTGTCACACCTCCATTCTATGACTTCACACACCTCCAATCTGACTTCACACACCTCCATTCTATGACTTCACACACTTCCATTCTGTGACTTCAAAAACCTCCATTCTATGACTTCACACACCTCCATTGTGACTTCACACACCATCATTCTATGTTCACACACCGCCATTCTGACTTCACTCACCTCCATTCTATGACTTCACACAGCTCCATTCTGACTTCACACAGCTCCATTCTATGACTTCGCTCACATCTATTCTGACTTCACACACCTCCATTCTGTGACTTCACACACCTCCATTCTGATTTCACACACCTCCATTCTCTGACGTCAAACACCTCCTTTCTGTGACTTCACACACCTCCATTCTATGACTTCACACACCTCCATTCTATGACTTCACACACCCCCATTGTGTAACTTCACACACCTCCATTCTATGACTTCACACACCTCCATTCTGTGACTTCACACACCTCCATTCTGAGTTCACACGCCTCCATTTTGTGATTTCACACACCTCCAATCTGTGACTTCACACACCTCCATTCTATGACTTCACACACCTAAATTCTATGAGTTCACAAACCTCAATTCTATGACTTCACACACTTCCATTCTGTGACTTCACACACCTCCATTCTATGACTTCACACACCTCCATTTTGACTTCACACACCTCTATTCTATGACTTCACACACCTTCATTCTACTTCAGAAACATCCATTCTATGACTTCACACACCTCCATTCTATGACTTCACAAACCTCCATTCTGTGACTTCACACACCTCCATTCTGACTTCACACACCTCAATTCCGTGATTTCACACACCTCCATTCTATGACTTCACACACCTCCATTCTATGACTTCAAACAATTCCATTCTATGACTTCACACACCTCCATTCTTTGACTTCACACAACTCCATTCTATGAATTCCCACACCTCCATTCTGTGACTTCACACACCTCCATTCTGAGTTCACAAACCTCCATTCTGTGACTTAACGCACCTTCATTCTGTGACTTCACACACCTCCATTCTATGACTTCACACACGTCCATTCTATGGGTTCACACACCTACAGTCTTTGACTTCACAACCCTCCATAATGTGACTTCACACACCTCCATTCTATAACTTCACACACCTCCATTGTGACTTCCCACACCTTCAATCTGAGTTCCCACACCTCCGTTCTGACTTCACACACTTCCATTCTATGACTTCACACACCTCCGTTCTGTGACTTCACACACCTCAATTCTGTGACTTCACACGCCTCCATTATGACTTCACACACCTCCATTTTATGACTTCACACACCTCCATTCTATGACTTCACACACCTAGATTCTGTGACTTCACACACCTCCATTCTGAGTTCACACACCTCCACTCTGTGACTTAACACACCTCCATTCTGTGACTTCACACACCTCCATTCTGAGTTCACACACCTCCATTCTGTGACTTCACACACCTCCATTCTGACTTCACACAGCTCCATTCTATGACTTCACACACCTCCATTCTGTGCCTTCACACACCTCCATTCTATGACTTAACACACCTTCATTCTTACTTAACAAACATCCATTCTATGACTTCACACACCTCCATTCTATGACTTCACACACCTCCATTCTATGACTTCACACACCTCCATTCTGTGACTTCACACACCTCAATTCTGTGACTTCACACACCTCCATTATGACTTCACACACATCCATTCTGTGACTTCACACACCTCCATTCTATGACTTCACACACCTTCATTCTGTGACTTCACACACCTCCATTCTGAGTTCACACACCTCCATTCTGTGACTTCACACACCTCAATCTGACTTCACACAGCTCCATTCTATGACTTCACACACCTCCATTCTGTGACTTCACACACCTCCATTCTATGACTTCACACACCTCCATTGTGACTTCACACACCTCCATTCTATGAGTTCACACACCTCCATTCTGACTTCACACACCTCCATTCTATGACTTCACACACCTCCATTCTGACTTCACACACCTCCATTCTATGACTTCACACAACTCCATTCTGTGACTTCACACACCTCCATTCTATGACTTCACACACCTCCATTCTGACTTCACACACCTCCATTCTATGACTTCACACACCTCCATTCTGTGACTTCACACACCTCCATTCTGTGACTTCACACACCTCCATTATTTGACTTCACACACCTCCATTCTGTGACTTCACAGACCTCCATTCTGTGACTTTACTCACCTCCATTCTATGACTTCACACCCCTCCATTGTGACTTCACACACCTCCATTCTATGAGTTCACACACCTCCATTCTGACTTCACACACCTCCATGCTATGACTTCACACACCTCCATTCTGACTTCACACACCACCATTCTATGACTTCACATAACTCCATTCTGAGTTCACACACCTCCATTCTGTGTCTTCACACACCTCCATTATATGACTTCAAACACCTCCATTCTGTGACTTCACACACCTCCATTCTATGACTTCACACACCTCCATTCTGTGACTTCACACACCTACATTGTGACTTCACAGACCTCCATTCTATGAGTTCACACAAATGCATTCTGAATTCACACACCTACATTCTATGACTTCACACACCTCCAATCTGACTTCACACACCTCCATTCTGACTTCACACACTGCAATTCTGTAACTTCAGACAACTCCATTCTATGATTTCACACACCTCCAGTCTATGACTTCACACACCTCCATTCTATGACTTCACACACCTCCTTTGTGAGTTGTCACACCTCCATTCTATGACTTCACACACCTCAATCTGACTTCACACACCTCCATTCTATGACTTCACACACTTCCATTCTGTGACTTCAAAAACCTCCATTCTATGACTTCACACACCTCCATTGTGACTTCACACACCATCATTCTATGTTCACACACCGCCATTCTGACTTCACTCACCTCCATTCTATGACTTCACACAGCTCCATTCTGACTTCACACAGCTCCATTCTATGACTTCACACACCTCCATTCTGATTTCACACACCTCCATTCTCTGACGTCAAACACCTCCTTTCTGTGACTTCACACACCTCCATTCTATGACTTCACACACCTCCATTCTATGACTTCACACACCCCCATTGTGTAACTTCACACACCTCCATTCTATGACTTCACACACCTCCATTCTGTGACTTCACACACCTCCATTCTGAGTTCACACACCTCCATTCTCTGACGTCAAACACCTCCTTTCTGTGACTTCACACACCTCCATTCTATGACTTCACACACCTCCATTCTATGACTTCACACAACCCCCATTGTGTAACTTCACACACCTCCATTCTATGACTTCACACACCTCCATTCTGTGACTTCACACACCTCCATTCTGAGTTCACACGCCTCCATTTTGTGATTTCACACACCTCCAATCTGTGACTTCACACACCTCCTTCTATGACTTCACACACCTCCATTCTATGACTTTGCACACCTGCATTGTGACTTCACACACCTCCATTCTATGACTTCACACACCTCCATTCTGTGACTTCACACACCTCCATTCTATGACCTCACACACCTCCATTCTATGACTTTGCACACCTGCATTGTGACTTCACACACCTCCATTCTATGAGTTCACACACCTCCATTCTGACTTCACACACCTCCATTCTATGACTTTACACACCTCCATTCTGACTTCACACACCTCCATTCCATGACTTCACACACCTCCATTCTATGACTTCACACAACTCCATCTGACTTCACACACCTCCATTCCATGACTTCACACACCCTCCATTCGATGAATTCGCACACCTCCATTCTTTGACTTCATGCACCTCCATTCTATGAGATCACACACCTCCATTCTGTGACTTCACACACCTTTATTTTTTGACTTCACACACCTCCATTCTTTGACTTCACACACCTACATTCCATGACTTCACACACCTCCATTCTATGAGTTCCCACATCTCCATTCTATGAGTTCACACACCTCCATTTTGACTTCACACACCTCCATTCTTTGACTTCATACACCTTCCTTCTCACTTCAGAAACATCCATTCTATGACTTCACGCACCTCCATTCTATGACTTCACAAACCTCCGTTCTGTGACCACACACCTCCATTCTGAGTTCCCACAACTCTATTCTGTGACTTCACCCACCTCCATCCTGACTTCACACACCTCCACTCTGTGACTTAACACACCTACATTCTGTGACTTTACACACCTCCATTCTGAGTTCACACACCTCCATTCTGTGACTTCACACACTTCCATTCTGACTTCACACAGCTCCATTCTATGACTTCAGACACCTCCATTCTGTGCCTTCACACACCTCCATTCTATGACTTAACACACCTTCATTCTTACTTAACAAACCTCCATTCTAAGACTTCACACACCTCCATTCTATGACTTCACACTCCTCCATTCTATGACTTCACACACCTCCATTCTATGACTTCACACACCTCAATTCTTTGACTTCACACACCTCCATTATGACTTCACACACATCCTTTCTATGACTTCACACACCTCCATTCTATGACTTCACACACCTTCATTCTGTGACTTCACACACCTCCATTTTGACTTCACACACTTCCATTCTTTGACTTAACACACCTGCATTCTGTGACTTCACACACCACCATTGTTTGACTTCACACACCTAGATTCTTGGACTTCACACACCTCCATTCCATGACTTCACACATCTCCATTTATGAGTTCACACACCTCCATTTTGACTTCACACACCTCCATTCTATGACTTCACACACCTTCATTCTACTTCAGAAACATCCATTCTATGACTTCACACACCTCCATTCTATGACTTCACAAACCTCCATTCTGTGACTTCACACACCTCCATTCTGACTTCACACACCTCAATTCCGTGATTTCACACACCTCCATTCTATGACTTCACACACCTCCATTCTATGACTTCACACAATTCCATTCTATGACTTCACACACCTCCATTCTTTGACTTCACACAACTCCATTGTGAGTTCACACACCTCCATTCTGTGACTTCACACACCTCCATTCTGTGACTTCACACACCTCCATTCTGTGACTTCACGCACCTCCATTCTATGATTTCTCACACCTCCATTCTATTAATTCACACACCTCCATTCTGTGACTTCACACAACTCCATTCTATGACTTCCCCACCTCCATTCTGTGACTTCACACACCTCCATTCTGAGTTCACAAACCTCCATTCTGTGACTTAACGCACCTTCATTCTGTGACTTCACACACCTCCATTCTATGACTTCACACACGTCCATTCTATGGGTTCACACACCTACAGTCTTTGACTTCACAACCCTCCATAATGTGACTTCACACACCTCCATTCTATAACTTCACACACCTCCATTGTGACTTCCCACACCTCCAATCTGAGTTCACACACCTCCGTTCTGACTTCACACACTTCCATTCTATGACTTCACACACCTCCGTTCTGTGACTTCACACACCTCAATTCTGTGACTTCACACGCCTCCATTATGACTTCACACACCTCCATTTTATGACTTCACACACCTCCATTCTGAGTTCACACGCCTCCATTTTGTGATTTCACACACCTCCAATCTGTGACTTCACACACCTCCATTCTATGACTTCACACACCTAAATTCTATGAGTTCACAAACCTCAATTCTATGACTTCACACACTTCCATTCTGTGACTTCACACACCTCCATTCTATGACTTCACACACCTCCATTCTGTGACTTCACACACCTCCATTCTATGACCTCACACACCTCCATTCTATGACTTTGCACACCTGCATTGTGACTTCACACACCTCCATTCTATGAGTTCACACACCTCCATTCTGACTTCACACACCTCCATTCTATGACTTTACACACCTCCATTCTGACTTCACACACCTCCATTCCATGACTTCACCACACCTCCATTCTATGACTTCACACAACTCCATCTGACTTCACACACCTCTATTCCATGACTTCACACACCTCCATTCGATGAATTCGCACACCTCCATTCTTTGACTTCATGCACCTCCATTCTATGAGATCACACACCTCCATTCTGTGACTTCACACACCTTTATTTTTTGACTTCACACACCTCCATTCTTTGACTTCACACACCTCCATTCCATGACTTCACACACCTCCATTCTATGAGTTCCCACATCTCCATTCTATGAGTTCACACACCTCCATTTTGACTTCACACACCTCCATTCTTTGACTTCATACACCTTCCTTCTCACTTCAGAAACATCCATTCTATGACTTCACGCACCTCCATTCTATGACTTCACAAACCTCCGTTCTGTGACCACACACCTCCATTCTGAGTTCCCACAACTCTATTCTGTGACTTCACCCACCTCCATCCTGACTTCACACACCTCCACTCTGTGACTTAACACACCTACATTCTGTGACTTTACACACCTCCATTCTGAGTTCACACACCTCCATTCTGTGACTTCACACACTTCCATTCTGACTTCACACAGCCTCCATTTCTATGACTTCAGACACCTCCATTCTGTGCCCTTCACACACCTCCATTCTATGACTTAACACACCTTCATTCTTACTTAACTAACCTCCATTCTAAGACTTCACACACCTCCATTCTATGACTTCACACTCCTCCATTCTATGACTTCACACACCTCCATTCTATGACTTCACACACCTCAATTCTTTGACTTCACACACCTCCATTATGACTTCACACACATCCTTTCTATGACTTCACACACCTCCATTCTATGACTTCACACACCTTCATTCTGTGACTTCACACACCTCCATTTTGACTTCACACACTTCCATTCTTTGACTTAACACACCTGCATTCTGTGACTTCACACACCACCATTGTTTGACTTCACACACCTAGATTCTTGGACTTCACACACCTCCATTCCATGACTTCACACATCTCCATTTATGAGTTCACACACCTCCATTTTGACTTCACACACCTCCATTCTATGACTTCACACACCTTCATTCTACTTCAGAAACATCCATTCTATGACTTCACACACCTCCATTCTATGACTTCACAAACCTCCATTCTGTGACTTCACACACCTCCATTCTGACTTCACACACCTCAATTCCGTGATTTCACACACCTCCATTCTATGACTTCACACACCTCCATTCTATGACTTCACACAATTCCATTCTATGACTTCACACACCTCCATTCTTTGACTTCACACAACTCCATTGTGAGTTCACACACTCTCCATTCTGTGACTTCACACACCTCCATTCTGTGACTTCACACACCTCCATTCTGTGACTTCACGCACCTCCATTCTATGATTTCTCACACCTCCATTCTATTAATTCACACACCTCCATTCTGTGACTTCACACAACTCCATTCTATGACTTCCCCACCTCCATTCTGTGACTTCACACACCTCCATTCTGAGTTCACAAACCTCCATTCTGTGACTTAACGCACCTTCATTCTGTGACTTCACACACCTCCATTCTATGACTTCACACACGTCCATTCTATGGGTTCACACACCTACAGTCTTTGACTTCACACCCCTCCATAATGTGACTTCACACACCTCCATTCTATAACTTCACACACCTCCATTGTGACTTCCCACACCTCCAATCTGAGTTCACACACCTCCGTTCTGACTTCACACACTTCCATTCTATGACTTCACACACCTCCGTTCTGTGACTTCACACACCTCAATTCTGTGACTTCACACGCCTCCATTATGACTTCACACACCTCCATTTTATGACTTCACACACCTCCATTCTGAGTTCACACGCCTCCATTTTGTGATTTCACACACCTCCAATCTGTGACTTCACACACCTCCATTCTATGACTTCTACACACCTAAATTCTATGAGTTCACAAACCTCAATTCTATGACTTCACACACTTCAATTCTGTGACTTCACACACCTCCATTCTATGACTTCACACACCTCCATTCTGTGACTTCACACACCTCCATTCTATGACCTCACACACCTCCATTCTATGACTTTGCACACCTGCATTGTGACTTCACACACCTCCATTCTATGAGTTCACACACCTCCATTCTGACTTCACACACCTCCATTCTATGACTTCACACACCTCCATTCTGACTTCACACATCTCACATTCTATGACTTCACACAACTCCATCTGACTTCACACACCTCCATTCCATGACTTCACACACCTCCATTCGATGAATTCGCACACCTCCATTCTTTGACTTCATGCACCTCCATTCTATGAGATCACACACCTCCATTCTGTGACTATCACACACCTTTATTTTTTGACTTCACACACCTCCATTCTTTGACTTCACACACCTCCATTCCATGACTTCACACACCATCATTCTATGAGTTCCCACATCTCCATTCTATGAGTTCACACACCCTCCATTTTGACTTCACACACCCTCCATTCTTTGACTTCATACACCTTCCTTCTCACTTCCAGAAACATCCATTCTATGACTTCACGCACCTCCATTCTATGACTTCACAAACCTCCTGTTCTGTGACCACACACCTCCATTCTGAGTTCCCACAACTCCATTCTGTGACTTCACCCACCTCCATCCTGACTTCACAACACCCTCCACTCTGTGACTTAACACACCTACATTCTGTGACTTTACACACCTCCATTCTGAGTTCACACACCTCCATTCTGTGACTTCACACACTTCCATTCTGACTTCACACAGCTCCATTCTATGACTTCAGACACCTCCATTCTGTGCCTTCACACACCTCCATTCTATGACTTAACACACCTTCATTCTTACTTAACAAACCTCCATTCTAAGACTTCACACACCTCCATTCTATGACTTCACACTCCTCCATCTATTGACTTCACACACCTCCATTCTATGACTTCACACACCTCAATTCTTTGACTTCACACACCTCCATTATGACTTCACACACATCCTTTCTATGACTTCACACACCATCCATCTCTATGACTTCACACACCTTCATTCTGTGACTTCACACACCTCCATTTTGACTTCACACACTTCCATTCTTTGACTTAACACACCTGCATTCTGTGACTTCACACACCACCATTGTTTGACTTCACACACCTAGATTCTTGGACTTCACACACCTCCATTCCATGACTTCACACATCTCCATTTATGAGTTCACACACCTCCATTTTGACTTCACACACCTCCATTCTATGACTTCACACACCTTCATTCTACTTCAGAAACATCCATTCTATGACTTCACACACCTCCATTCTATGACTTCACAAACCTCCATTCTGCTGACTTCACACACCTCCATTCTGACTTCACACACCTCAATTCCGTGATTTCACACACCTCCATTCTATGACTTCACACACCTCCATTCTATGACTTCACACAATTCCATTCTATGACTTCACACACCTCCATTCTTTGACTTCACACAACTCCATTGTGAGTTCACACACCTCCATTCTGTGACTTCACACACCTCCATTCTGTGACTTCACACACCTCCATTCTGTGACTTCACGCACCTCCATTCTATGATTTCTCACACCTCCATTCTATTAATTCACACACCTCCATTCTGTGACTTCACACAACTCATTCTATGACTTCCCACCTCCATTCTGTGACTTCACACACCTCCATTCTGAGTTCACAAACCTCCATTCTGTGACTTAACGCACCTTCATTCTGTGACTTCACACACCTCCATTCTATGACTTCACACACGTCCATTCTATGGGTTCACACACCTACAGTCTTTGACTTCACACCCCTCCATAATGTGACTTCACACACCTCCATTCTATAACTTCACACACCTCCATTGTGACTTCCCACACCTCCAATCTGAGTTCACACACCTCCGTTCTGACTTCACACACTTCCATTCTATGACTTCACACACCTCCGTTCTGTGACTTCACACACCTCAATTCTGTGACTTCACACGCCTCCCATTATGACTTCACACACCTCCATTTTATGACTTCACACACCTCCATTCTGAGTTCACACGCCTCCATTTTGTGATTTCACACACCTCCAATCTGTGACTTCACACACTCCATTCTATGACTTCACACACCTAAATTCTATGAGTTCACAAACCTCAATTCTATGACTTCACACACTTCATTCTGTGACTTCACACACCTCCATTCTATGACTTCACACACCTCATTCTGTGACTTCACAACACCCTCCATTCTATGACCTCACACACCTCCATTCTATGACTTTGCACACCTGCAATGTGACTTCACACACCTCCATTCTATGAGTTCACACACCTCCATTCTGACTTCACACACCTCCATTCTATGACTTCACACACCTCCATTCTGACTTCACACACCTCCATTCCATGACTTCACACACCTCCATTCTATGACTTCACACAACTCCATCTGACTTCACACACCTCCATTCCATGACTTCACACACCTCCATTCGATGAATTCGCACACCTCCATTCTTTGACTTCATGCACCTCCATTCTATGAGATCACACACCTCCATTCTGTGACTTCACACACCTTTATTTTTTGACTTCACACACCTCCATTCTTTGACTTCACACACCTCCATTCCATGACTTCACACACCTCCATTCTATGAGTTCCCACATCTCCATTCTATGAGTTCACACACCTCCATTTTGACTTCACACACCCTCCATTCTTTGACTTCATACACCTTCCTTCTCACTTCAGAAACATCCATTCTATGACTTCACGCACCTCCATTCTATGACATCACCAAACCTCCGTTCTGTGACCACACACCTCCATTCTGAGTTCCCACAACTCCATTCTGTGACTTCACCCACCTCCATCCTGACTTCTACACACCTCCACTCTGTGACTTAACACACCTACATTCTGTGACTTTACACACCTCCATTCTGAGTTCACACCACCTCCATTCTGTGACTTCACACACTTCCATTCTGACTTCACACAGCTCATTCTATGACTTCAGACACCTCCATTCTGTGCCTTCACACACCTCCATTCTATGACTTAACACACCTTCATTCTTACTTAACAACCTCCATTCTAAGACTTCACACACCTCCATTCTATGACTTCACACTCCTCCATTCTATGACTTCACACACCTCCATTCTATGACTTCACACACCTCAATTCTTTGACTTCACAACACCTCCATATATGACTTCACACACATCCTTTCTATGACTTCACACACCTCCATTCTATGACTTCACACACCTTCATTCTGTGACTTCACACACCTCCATTTTGACTTCACACACTTCCATTCTTGACTTAACACACCTGCATTCTGTGACTTCACACACCACCATTGTTTGACTTCACACACCTAGATTCTTGGACTTCACACACCTCCATTCCATGACTTCACACAATCTCCATTTATGAGTTCACACACCTCCATTTTGACTTCACACACCTCCATTCTATGACTTCACACACCTTCATTCTACTTCAGAAACATCCATTCTATGACTTCACACACTCCATTCTATGACTTCACAAACCTCCATTCTGTGACTTCACACACCTCCATTCTGACTTCACACACCTCAATTCCGTGATTTCACACACCTCCATTCTATGACTTCACACACCTCCATTCTATGACTTCACACAATTCCCATTCTATGACTTCACACACCTCCATTCTTTGACTTCACACAACTCCATTGTGAGTTCACACACCTCCATTCTGTGACTTCACACACCTCCATTCTGTGACTTCACACACCTCCATTCTGTGACTTCACGCACCTCCATTCTATGATTTCTCACACCTCCCATTCTATAATTCACACACCTCCATTCTGTGACTTCACACAACTCCATTCTATGACTTCCCCACCTCCATTCTGTGACTTCACACACCTCCATTCTGAGTTCACAAACCTCCATTCTGTGACTTAACGCACCCTTCATTCTGTGCACTTCACTACACACTCCATTCTATGACTTCACACACGTCCATTCTATGGGTTCACACACCTACAGTCTTTGACTTCACAACCCTCCATAATGTGACTTCACACACCTCCATTCTATAACTTCACACACCTCCATTGTGACTTCCCACACCTCCAATCTGAGTTCACACACCTCCGTTCTGACTTCACACACTTCCATTCTATGACTTCACACACCTCCGTTCTGTGACTTCACACACCTCAATTCTGTGACTTCACAACGCCTCCATTATGACTTCACACACCTCCCATTTTATGACTTCACACACCTCCATTCTGAGTTCACACGCCTCCATTTTGTGATTTCACACACCTCCAATCTGTGACTTCACACACCTCCATTCTATGACTTCACACACCTAAATTCTATGAGTTCACAAACCTCAATTCTATGACTTCACACACTTCCATTCTGTGACTTCACACACCTCCATTCTATGACTTCACACACCTCCATTCTGTGACTTCAACCACCTCCATTCTATGACCTCACACACCTCCATTCTATGACTTTGCACACCTGCATTGTGACTTCACACACCTCCATTCTATGAGTTCACACACCTCCAATTCTGACTTCACACACCTCCATTCTATGACTTTACACACCTCCATTCTGACTTCACACACCTCCATTCCATGACTTCACACACCTCCATTCTATGACTTCACACAACTCCATCTGACTTCACACACCTCCATTCCATGACTTCACACACCTCCATTCGATGAATTCGCACACCTCCATTCTTTGACTTCATGCACCTCCATTCTATGAGATCACACACCCTCCATTCTGTGACTTCACACACCTTTATTTTTTGGACTTCACACACCTCCATTCTTTGACTTCACACACCTCCATTCCATGACTTCACACACCTCCATTCTATGAGTTCCCACATCTCCATTCTATGAGTTCACACACCTCCATTTTGACTTCACACACCTCCATTCTTTGACTTCATACACCTTCCTTCTCACTTCAGAAACATCCATTCTATGGACTTCACGCACCTCCATTCTATGACTTCACAAACCTCCGTTCTGTGACCACACACCTCCATTCTGAGTTCCCACAACTCTATTCTGTGACTTCACCCACCTCCATCCTGACTTCACACACCTCCACTCTGTGACTTAACACACCTACATTCTGTGACTTTACACACCTCCATTCTGAGTTCACACACCTCCATTCTGTGACTTCACACACTTCCATTCTGACTTCACACAGCTCCATTCTATGACTTCAGACACCTCCATTCTGTGCCTTCACACACCTCCATTCTATGCTTAACACACCTTCATTCTTACTTAACAAACCTCCATTCTAAGACTTCACACACCTCCATTCTATGACTTCACACTCCTCCATTCTATGACTTCACACACCTCCATTCTATGACTTCACACACCTCAATTCTTTGACTTCACACACCTCCATTATGACTTCACACACATCCTTTCTATGACTTCACACACCTCCATTCTATGACTTCACACACCTTCATTCTGTGACTTCACACACCTCCATTTTGACTTCACACACTTCCATTCTTTGACTTAACACACCTGCATTCTGTGACTTCACACACCACCATTGTTTGACTTCACACACCTAGATTCTTGGACTTCACACACCTCCATTCCATGACTTCACACATCTCCATTTATGAGTTCACACACCTCCATTTTGACTTCACACACCTCCATTCTATGACTTCACACACCTTCATTCTACTTCAGAAACATCCATTCTATGACTTCACACACCTCCATTCTATGACTTCACAAACCTCCATTCTGTGACTTCACACACCTCCATTCTGACTTCACACACCTCAATTCCGTGATTTCACACACCTCCATTCTATGACTTCACACACCTCCATTCTATGACTTCACACAATTCCATTCTATGACTTCACACACCTCCATTCTTTGACTTCACACAACTCCATTGTGAGTTCACACACCTCCATTCTGTGACTTCACACACCTCCATTCTGTGACTTCACACACCTCCATTCTGTGACTTCACGCACCTCCATTCTATGATTTCTCACACCTCCATTCTATTAATTCACACACCTCCATTCTGTGACTTCACACAACTCCATTCTATGACTTCCCCACCTCCATTCTGTGACTTCACACACCTCCATTCTGAGTTCACAAACCTCCATTCTGTGACTTAACGCACCTTCATTCTGTGACTTCACACACCTCCATTCTATGACTTCACACACGTCCATTCTATGGGTTCACACACCTACAGTCTTTGACTTCACACCCCTCCATAATGTGACTTCACACACCTCCATTCTATAACTTCACACACCTCCATTGTGACTTCCCACACCTCCAATCTGAGTTCACACACCTCCGTTCTGACTTCACACACTTCCATTCTATGACTTCACACACCTCCGTTCTGTGACTTCACACACCTCAATTCTGTGACTTCACACGCCTCCATTATGACTTCACACACCTCCATTTTATGACTTCACACACCTCCATTCTGAGTTCACACGCCTCCATTTTGTGATTTCACACACCTCCAATCTGTGACTTCACACACCTCCATTCTATGACTTCACACACCTAAATTCTATGAGTTCACAAACCTCAATTCTATGACTTCACACACTTCCATTCTGTGACTTCACACACCTCCATTCTATGACTTCACACACCTCCATTCTGTGACTTCACACACCTCCATTCTATGACCTCACACACCTCCATTCTATGACTTTGCACACCTGCATTGTGACTTCACACACCTCCATTCTATGAGTTCACACACCTCCATTCTGACTTCACACACCTCCATTCTATGACTTCACACACCTCCATTCTGACTTCAGACACCTCCATTCCATGACTTCACACACCTCCATTCTATGACTTCACACAACTCCATCTGACTTCACACACCTCCATTCCATGACTTCACACACCTCCATTCGATGAATTCGCACACCTCCATTCTTTGACTTCATGCACCTCCATTCTATGAGATCACACACCTCCATTCTGTGACTTCACACACCTTTATTTTTTGACTTCACACACCTCCATTCTTTGACTTCACACACCTCCATTCCATGACTTCACACACCTCCATTCTATGAGTTCCCACATCTCCATTCTATGAGTTCACACACCTCCATTTTGACTTCACACACCTCCATTCTTTGACTTCATACACCTTCATTCTCACTTCAGAAACATCCATTCTATGACTTCACGCACCTCCATTCTATGACTTCACAAACCTCCGTTCTGTGACCACACACCTCCATTCTGAGTTCCCACAACTCCATTCTGTGACTTCACCCACCTCCATCCTGACTTCACACACCTCCACTCTGTGACTTAACACACCTACATTCTGTGACTTTACACACCTCCATTCTGAGTTCACACACCTCCATTCTGTGACTTCACACACTTCCATTCTGACTTCACACAGCTCCATTCTATGACTTCAGACACTTCCATTCTGTGCCTTCACACACCTCCATTCTATGACTTAACACACCTTCATTCTTACTTAACAAACCTCCATTCTAAGACTTCACACACCTCCATTCTATGACTTCACACTCCTCCATTCTATGACTTCACACACCTCCATTCTATGACTTCACACACCTCAATTCTTTGACTTCACACACCTCCATTATGACTTCACACACATCCTTTCTATGACTTCACACACCTCCATTCTATGACTTCACACACCTTCATTCTGTGACTTCACACACCTCCATTTTGACTTCACACACTTCCATTCTTTGACTTAACACACCTGCATTCTGTGACTTCACACACCACCATTGTTTGACTTCACACACCTAGATTCTTGGACTTCACACACCTCCATTCCATGACTTCACACATCTCCATTTATGAGTTCACACACCTCCATTTTGACTTCACACACCTCCATTCTATGACTTCACACACCTTCATTCTACTTCAGAAACATCCATTCTATGACTTCACACACCTCCATTCTATGACTTCACAAACCTCCATTCTGTGACTTCACACACCTCCATTCTGACTTCACACACCTCAATTCCGTGATTTCACACACCTCCATTCTATGACTTCACACACCTCCATTCTATGACTTCACACAATTCCATTCTATGACTTCACACACCTCCATTCTTTGACTTCACACAACTCCATTGTGAGTTCACACACCTCCATTCTGTGACTTCACACACCTCCATTCTCTGACTTCACACACCTCCATTCTGTGACTTCACGCACCTCCATTCTATGATTTCTCACACCTCCATTCTATTAATTCACACACCTCCATTCTGTGACTTCACACAACTCCATTCTATGACTTCCCCACCTCCATTCTGTGACTTCACACACCTCCATTCTGAGTTCACAAACCTCCATTCTGTGACTTAACGCACCTTCATTCTGTGACTTCACACACCTCCATTCTATGACTTCACACACGTCCATTCTATGGGTTCACACACCTACAGTCTTTGACTTCACACCCCTCCATAATGTGACTTCACACACCTCCATTCTATAACTTCACACACCTCCATTGTGACTTCCCACACCTCCAATCTGAGTTCACACACCTCCGTTCTGACTTCACACACTTCCATTCTATGACTTCACACACCTCCGTTCTGTGACTTCACACACCTCAATTCTGTGACTTCACACGCCTCCATTATGACTTCACTCACCTCCATTTTATGACTTCACACACCTCCATTCTATGACTTCACACACCTAGATTCTGTGACTTCACACACCTCCATTCTGAGTTCACACACCTCCACTCTGTGACTTAACACACCTCCATTCTGTGACTTCACACACCTCCATTCTGAGTTCACACACCTCCATTCTGTGACTTCACACACCTCCATTCTGACTTCACACAGCTCCATTCTATGACTTCACACACCTCCATTCTGTGCCTTCACACACCTCCATTCTATGACTTAACACACCTTCATTCTTACTTAACAAACATCCATTCTATGACTTCACACACCTCCATTCTATGACTTCACACTCCTCCATTCTATGACTTCACACACCTCCATTCTGTGACTTCACACACCTCAATTCTGTGACTTCACACACCTCCATTATGACTTCACACACATCCATTCTGTGACTTCACACACCTCCATTCTATGACTTCACACACCTTCATTCTGTGACTTCACACACCTCCATTCGGAGTTCACACACCTCCATTCTGTGACTTCACACACCTCCAATCTGACTTCACACAGCTCCATTCTATGACTTCACACACCTCCATTCTGTGACTTCACACACCTCCATTCTATGACTTCACACACCTCCATTGTGACTTCACACACCTCCATTCTATGAGTTCACACACCTCCATTCTGACTTCACACACCTCCATTCTATGACTTCACACACCTCCATTCTGACTTCACACACCTCCATTGTATGACTTCACACACCTCCATTCTGTGACTTCACACACCTCCATTCTATGACTTCACACACCTCCATTCTGACTTCACACACCTCCATTCTATGACTTCACACACCTCCATCCTGTGACTTCACACACCTCCATTCTGTGACTTCACACACCTCCATTATTTGACTTCACACACCTCCATTCTGTGACTTCACAGACCTCCATTCTGTGACTTTACTCACCTCCATTCTATGACTTCACACCCCTCCATTGTGACTTCACACACCTCCATTCTATGAGTTCACACACCTCCATTCTGACTTCACACACCTCCATGCTATGACTTCACACACCTCCATTCTGACTTCACACACCACCATTCTATGACTTCACATAACTCCATTCTGACTTCACACACCTCCATTCTGTGTCTTCACACACCTCCATTATATGACTTCAAACACCTCCATTCTGTGACTTCACACACCTCCATTCTATGACTTCACACACCTCCATTCTGTGACTTCACACACCTACATTGTGACTTCACAGACCTCCATTCTATGAGTTCACACAAATGCATTCTGAATTCACACACCTACATTCTATGACTTCACACACCTCCAATCTGACTTCACACACCTCCATTCTGACTTCACACACTGCAATTCTGTAACTTCACACAACTCCATTCTATGATTTCACACACCTCCAGTCTATGACTTCACACACCTCCATTCTATGACTTCACACACCTCCTTTGTGAGTTGTCACACCTCCATTCTATGACTTCACACACCTCCAATCTGACTTCACACACCTCCATTCTATGACTTCACACACTTCCATTCTGTGACTTCAAAAACCTCCATTCTATGACTTCACACACCTCCATTGTGACTTCACACACCATCATTCTATGTTCACACACCGCCATTCTGACTTCACTCACCTCCATTCTATGACTTCACACAGCTCCATTCTGACTTCACACAGCTCCATTGTATGATTTTGCTCACATCTATTCTGACTTCACACACCTCCATTCTGTGACTTCACACACCTCCATTCTGATTTCACACACCTCCATTCTCTGACGTCAAACACCTCCTTTCTGTGACTTCACACACCTCCATTCTATGACTTCACACACCTCCATTCTATGACTTCACACACCCCCATTGTGTAACTTCACACACCTCCATTCTATGACTTCACACACCTCCATTCTGTGACTTCACACACCTCCATTCTGAGTTCACACGCCTCCATTTTGTGATTTCACACACCTCCAATCTGTGACTTCACACACCTCCATTCTATGACTTCACACACCTAAATTCTATGAGTTCACAAACCTCAATTCTATGACTTCACACACTTCCATTCTGTGACTTCACACACCTCCATTCTATGACCTCACACAACTCCATTCTATGACTTTGCACACCTGCATTGTGACTTCACACACCTCCATTCTATGAGTTCACACACCTCCATTCTGACTTCACACACCTCCATTCTATGACTTCACACACCTCCATTCTGACTTCACACACCTCCATTCCATGACTTCACACACCTCCATTCTATGACTTCACACAACTCCATCTGACTTCACACACCTCCATTCCATGACTTCACACACCTCCATTCGATGAATTCGCACACCTCCATTCTTTGACTTCATGCACCTCCATTCTATGAGATCACACACCTCCATTCTGTGACTTCACACACCTTTATTTTTTGACTTCACACACCTCCATTCTTTGACTTCACACACCTCCATTCCATGACTTCACACACCTCCATTCTATGAGTTCCCACATCTCCATTCTATGAGTTCACACACCTCCATTTTGACTTCACACACCTCCATTCTTTGACTTCATACACCTTCATTCTCACTTCAGAAACATCCATTCTATGACTTCACGCACCTCCATTCTATGACTTCACAAACCTCCGTTCTGTGACCACACACCTCCATTCTGAGTTCCCACAACTCCATTCTGTGACTTCACCCACCTCCATCCTGACTTCACACACCTCCACTCTGTGACTTAACACACCTACATTCTGTGACTTTACACACCTCCATTCTGAGTTCACACACCTCCATTCTGTGACTTCACACACTTCCATTCTGACTTCACACAGCTCCATTCTATGACTTCAGACACCTCCATTCTGTGCCTTCACACACCTCCATTCTATGACTTAACACACCTTCATTCTTACTTAACAAACCTCCATTCTAAGACTTCACACACCTCCATTCTATGACTTCACACTCCTCCATTCTATGACTTCACACACCTCCATTCTATGACTTCACACACCTCAATTCTTTGACTTCACACACCTCCATTATGACTTCACACACATCCTTTCTATGACTTCACAAACCTCCATTCTATGACTTCACACACCTTCATTCTGTGACTTCACACACCTCCATTTTGACTTCACACACTTCCATTCTTTGACTTAACACACCTGCATTCTGTGACTTCACACACCACCATTGTTTGACTTCACACACCTAGATTCTTGGACTTCACACACCTCCATTCCATGACTTCACACATCTCCATTTATGAGTTCACACACCTCCATTTTGACTTCACACACCTCCATTCTATGACTTCACACACTTTCATTCTACTTCAGAAACATCCATTCTATGACTTCACACACCTCCATTCTATGACTTCACAAACCTCCATTCTGTGACTTCACACACCTCCATTCTGACTTCACACACCTCAATTCCGTGATTTCATACACCTCCATTCTATGACTTCACACACCTCCATTCTATGACTTCACACAATTCCATTCTATGACTTCACACACCTCCATTCTTTGACTTCACACAACTCCATTGTGAGTTCACACACCTCCATTCTGTGACTTCACACACCTCCATTCTGTGACTTCACACACCTCCATTCTGTGACTTCACGCACCTCCATTCTATGATTTCTCACACCTCCATTCTATTAATTCACACACCTCCATTCTGTGACTTCACACAACTCCATTCTATGACTTCCCCCACCTCCATTCTGTGACTTCACACACCTCCATTCTGAGTTCACAAACCTCCATTCTGTGACTTAACGCACCTTCATTCTGTGACTTCACACACCTCCATTCTATGACTTCACACACGTCCATTCTATGGGTTCACACGCCTACAGTCTTTGACTTCACACCCCTCCATAATGTGACTTCACACACCTCCATTCTATAATTTCACACACCTCCATTGTGACTTCCCACACCTCCAATCTGAGTTCACACACCTCCGTTCTGACTTCACACACTTCCATTCTATGACTTCACACACCTCCGTTCTGTGACTTCACACACCTCAATTCTGTGACTTCACACGCCTCCATTATGACTTCACACACCTCCATTTTATGACTTCACACACCTCCATTCTATGACTTCACACACCTAGATTCTGTGACTTCACACACCTCCATTCTGAGTTCACACACCTCCACTCTGTGACTTAACACACCTCCATTCTGTGACTTCACACACCTCCATTCTGAGTTCACACACCTCCATTCTGTGACTTCACACACCTCCATTCTGACTTCACACAGCTCCATTCTATGACTTCACACACCTCCATTCTGTGCCTTCACACACCTCCATTCTATGACTTAACACACCTTCATTCTTACTTAACAAACATCCATTCTATGACTTCACACACCTCCATTCTATGACTTCACACTCCTCCATTCTATGACTTCACACACCTCCATTCTGTGACTTCACACACCTCAATTCTGTGACTTCACACACCTCCATTATGACTTCACACACATCCATTCTGTGACTTCACACACCTCCATTCTATGACTTCACACACCTTCATTCTGTGACTTCACACACCTCCATTCTGAGTTCACACACCTCCATTCTGTGACTTCACACACCTCCAATCTGATTTCACACAGCTCCATTCTATGACTTCACACACCTCCATTCTGTGACTTCACACACCTCCATTCTATGACTTCACACACCTCCATTGTGACTTCACACACCTCCATTCTATGAGTTCACACACCTCCATTCTGACTTCACACACCTCCATTCTATGACTTCACACACCTCCATTCTGACTTCACACACCCTCCATTCTATGACTTCACACACCTCCATTCTGTGACTTCACACACCTCCATTCTATGACTTCACACACCTCCATTCTGACTTCACACACCTCCATTCTATGACTTCACACACCTCCATTCTGTGACTTCACACACCTCCATTCTGTGACTTCACACACCTCCATTATTTGACTTCACTACACCTCCATTCTGTGACTTCACAGACCTCCATTCTGTGACTTTACTCACCTCCATTCTATGACTTCACACCCCTCCATTGTGACTTCACACACCTCCATTCTATGAGTTCACACACCTCCATTCTGACTTCACACACCTCCATGCTATGACTTCACACACCTCCATTCTGACTTCACACACCACCATTCTATGACTTCACATAACTCCATTCTGAGTTCACTCACCTCCATTCTTTGTCTTCACACACCTCCATTATATGACTTCAAACACCTCCATTCTGTGACTTCACACACCTACATTGTGACTTCACAGACCTCCATTCTATGAGTTCACACAAATGCATTCTGAATTCACACACCTACATTCTATGACTTCACACACCTCCAATCTGACTTCACACACCTCCATTCTGACTTCACACACTGCAATTCTGTAACTTCACACAACTCCATTCTATGATTTCACACACCTCCAGTCTATGACTTCACACACCTCCATTCTATGACTTCACACACCTCCTTTGTGAGTTGTCACACCTCCATTCTATGACTTCACACACCTCCAATCTGACTTCACACACCTCCATTCTATGACTTCACACACTTCCATTCTGTGACTTCAAAAACCTCCATTCTATGACTTCACACACACTCCATTGTGACTTCACACACCATCATTCTATGTTCACACACCGCCATTCTGACTTCACTCACCTCCATTCTATGACTTCACACACCTTCATTCTGTGACTTCACACACCTCCATTTTGACTTCACACACTTCCATTCTTTGACTTAACACACCTGCATTCTGTGACTTCACACACCACCATTGTTTGACTTCACACACCTAGATTCTTGGACTTCACACACCTCCATTCCATGACTTCACACATCTCCATTTATGAGTTCACACACCTCCATTTTGACTTCACACACCTCCATTCTATGACTTCACACACCTTCATTCTACTTCAGAAACATCCATTCTATGACTTCACACACCTCCATTCTATGACTTCACAAACCTCCCATTCTGTGACTTCACACACCTCCATTCTGACTTCACACACCTCAATTCCGTGATTTCACACACCTCCATTCTATGACTTCACACACCTCCATTCTATGACTTCACACAATTCCATTCTATGACTTCACACACCTCCATTCTTTGACTTCACACAACTCCATTGTGAGTTCACACACCTCCATTCTGTGACTTCACACACCTCCATTCTGACTTCACACAGCTCCATTCTATGACTTCACACACCTCCATTCTGTGCCCTTCACACACCTCCATTCTATGACTTAACACACCTTCATTCTTACTTAACAAACATCCCATTCTATGACTTCACACACCTCCATTCTATGACTTCACACTCCTCCATTCTATGACTTCACACACCTCCATTCTGTGACTTCACACACCTCAATTCTGTGACTTCACAACACCTCCATTATGACTTCACACACATCCATTCTGTGACTTCACACACCTCCATTCTATGACTTCACACACCTTCATTCTGTGACTTCACACACCTCCATTCTGAGTTCACACACCTCCATTCTGTGACTTCACACACCTCCAATCTGATTTCACACAGCTCCATTCTATGACTTCACACACCTCCATTCTGTGACTTCACACACCTCCATTCTATGACTTCACACACCTCCATTGTGACTTCACACACCTCCATTCTATGAGTTCACACACCTCCATTCTGACTTCACACACCTCCATTCTATGACTTCACACACCTCCATTCTGACTTCACACACCTCCATTCTATGACTTCACACACCTCCATTCTGTGACTTCACACACCTCCATTCTATGACTTCACACACCTCCATTCTGACTTCACACACCTCCATTCTATGACTTCACACACCTCCATTCTGTGACTTCACACACCTCCATTCTGTGACTTCACACACCTCCATTATTTGACTTCACACACCTCCATTCTGTGACTTCACAGACCTCCATTCTGTGACTTTACTCACCTCCATTCTATGACTTCACACACCTCCATTCTGACTTCACACACCTCCATTCTGACTTCACACACCTCCATTCTATGACTTCACACACCTCCATTCTGACTTCACACACCTCCATTCTGACTTCACACACCTCCATTCTATGACTTCACACACCTCCATTCTGTGACTTCACACACCTCCATTCTATGACTTCACACACCTCCATTCTGACTTCACACACCTCCATTCTATGACTTCACACACCTCCATTCTGTGACTTCACACACCTCACATTCTGACTTCACACACCCTCCATGCTATGACTTCACACACCTCCATTCTGACTTCACACACCACCATTCTATGACTTCACATAACTCCATTCTGAGTTCACTCACCTCCATTCTTTGTCTTCACACACCTCCATTATATGACTTCAAACACCTCCATTCTGTGACTTCACACACCTACATTGTGACTTCACAGACCTCCATTCTATGAGTTCACACAAATGCATTCTGAATTCACACACCTACATTCTATGACTTCACACACCTCCAATCTGACTTCACACACCTCCATTCTGACTTCACACACTGCAATTCTGTAACTTCACACAACTCCATTCTATGATTTCACACACCTCCAGTCTATGACTTCACACACCTCCATTCTATGACTTCACACACCTCCTTTGTGAGTTGTCACACCTCCATTCTATGACTTCACACACCTCCCAATCTGACTTCTCACACTCCCCATTCTATGACTTCACACACTTCCATTCTGTGACTTCAAAAACCTCCATTCTATGACTTCACACACCTCCATTGTGACTTCACACACCATCATTCTATGTTCACACACCGCCATTCTGACTTCACTCACCTCCATTCTATGACTTCACACACCTTCATTCTGTGACTTCACACACCTCCATTTTGACTTCACACACTTCCATTCTTTGACTTAACACACCTGCATTCTGTGACTTCACACACCACCATTGTTTGACTTCACACACCTAGATTCTTGGACTTCACACACCTCCATTCCATGACTTCACACATCTCCATTTATGAGTTCACACACCTCCATTTTGACTTCACACACCTCCATTCTATGACTTCACACACCTTCATTCTACTTCAGAAACATCCATTCTATGACTTCACACACCTCCATTCTATGACTTCACAAACCTCCATTCTGTGACTTCACACACCTCCATTCTGACTTCACACACCTCAATTCCGTGATTTCACACACCTCCATTCTATGACTTCACACACCTCCATTCTATGACTTCACACAATTCCATTCTATGACTTCACACACCTCCATTCTTTGACTTCACACAACTCCATTCTGAGTTCACACACCTCCATTCTGTGACTTCACACACCTCCATTCTGACTTCACACAGCTCCATTCTATGACTTCACACACCTCCATTCTGTGCCTTCACACACCTCCATTCTATGACTTAACACACCTTCATTCTTACTTAACAAACATCCATTCTATGACTTCACACACCTCCATTCTATGACTTCACACTCCTCCATTCTATGACTTCACACACCTCCATTCTGTGACTTCACACACCTCAATTCTGTGACTTCACACACCTCCATTATGACTTCACACACATCCATTCTGTGACTTCACACACCTCCATTCTATGACTTCACACACCTTCATTCTGTGACTTCACACACCTCCATTCTGAGTTCACACACCTCCATTCTGTGACTTCACACACCTCCAATCTGATTTCACACAGCTCCATTCTATGACTTCACACACCTCCATTCTGTGACTTCACACACCTCCATTCTATGACTTCACACACCTCCATTGTGACTTCACACACCTCCATTCTATGAGTTCACACACCTCCATTCTGACTTCACACACCTCCATTCTATGACTTCACACACCTCCATTCTGACTTCACACACCTCCATTCTATGACTTCACACACCTCCATTCTGTGACTTCACACACCTCCATTCTATGACTTCACACACCTCCATTCTGACTTCACACACCTCCATTCTATGACTTCACACACCTCCATTCTGTGACTTCACACACCTCCATTCTGTGACTTCACACACCTCCATTATTTGACTTCACACACCTCCATTCTGTGACTTCACAGACCTCCATTCTGTGACTTTACTCACCTCCATTCTATGACTTCACACCCCTCCATTGTGACTTCACACACCTCCATTCTATGAGTTCACACACCTCCATTCTGACTTCACACACCTCCATGCTATGACTTCACACACCTCCATTCTGACTTCACAACACCACCATTCTATGACTTCACATAACTCCATTCTGAGTTCACTCACCTCCATTCTTTGTCTTCACACACCTCCATTATATGACTTCAAACACCTCCATTCTGTGACTTCACACACCTACATTGTGACTTCACAGACCTCCATTCTATGAGTTCACACAAATGCATTCTGAATTCACACACCTACATTCTATGACTTCACACACCTCCAATCTGACTTCACACACCTCCATTCTGACTTCACACACTGCAATTCTGTAACTTCACACAACTCCATTCTATGATTTCACACACCTCCAGTCTATGACTTCACACACCTCCATTCTATGACTTCACACACCTCCTTTGTGAGTTGTCACACCTCCATTCTATGACTTCACACACCTCCAATCTGACTTCACACACCTCCATTCTATGACTTCACACACTTCCATTCTGTGACTTCAAAAACCTCCATTCTATGACTTCACACACCTCCATTGTGACTTCACACACCATCATTCTATGTTCACACACCGCCATTCTGACTTCACTCACCCTCCATTCTATGACTTCACACACCTTCATTCTGTGACTTCACACACCTCCATTTTGACTTCACACACTTCCATTCTTTGACTTAACACACCTGCATTCTGTGACTTCACACACCACCATTGTTTGACTTCACACACCTAGATTCTTGGACTTCACACACCTCCATTCCATGACTTCACACATCTCCATTTATGAGTTCACACACCTCCATTTTGACTTCACACACCTCCATTCTATGACTTCACACACCTTCATTCTACTTCAGAAACATCCATTCTATGACTTCACACACCTCCATTCTATGACTTCACAAACCTCCATTCTGTGACTTCACACACCTCCATTCTGACTTCACACACCTCAATTCCGTGATTTCACACACCTCCATTCTATGACTTCACACACCTCCATTCTATGACTTCACACAATTCCATTCTATGACTTCACACACCTCCATTCTTTGACTTCACACAACTCCATTGTGAGTTCACACACCTCCATTCTGTGACTTCACACACCTCCATTCTCTGACTTCACACACCTCCATTCTGTGACTTCACGCACCTCCATTCTATGATTTCTCACACCTCCATTCTATTAATTCACACACCTCCATTCTGTGACTTCACACAACTCCATTCTATGACTTCCCCACCTCCATTCTGTGACTTCACACACCTCCATTCTGAGTTCACAAACCTCCATTCTGTGACTTAACGCACCTTCATTCTGTGACTTCACACACCTCCATTCTATGACTTCACACACGTCCATTCTATGGGTTCACACACCTACAGTCTTTGACTTCACACCCCTCCATAATGTGACTTCACACACCTCCATTCTATAACTTCACACACCTCCATTGTGACTTCCCACACCTCCAATCTGAGTTCACACACCTCCGTTCTGACTTCACACACTTCCATTCTATGACTTCACACACCTCCGTTCTGTGACTTCACACACCTCAATTCTGTGACTTCACACGCCTCCATTATGACTTCACTCACCTCCATTTTATGACTTCACACACCTCCATTCTATGACTTCACACACCTAGATTCTGTGACTTCACACACCTCCATTCTGAGTTCACACACCTCCACTCTGTGACTTAACACACCTCCATTCTGTGACTTCACACACCTCCATTCTGAGTTCACACACCTCCATTCTGTGACTTCACACACCTCCATTCTGACTTCACACAGCTCCATTCTATGACTTCACACACCTCCATTCTGTGCCTTCACACACCTCCATTCTATGACTTAACACACCTTCATTCTTACTTAACAAACATCCATTCTATGACTTCACACACCTCCATTCTATGACTTCACACTCCTCCATTCTATGACTTCACACTCCTCCATTCTGTGACTTCACACACCTCAATTCTGTGACTTCACACACCTCCATTATGACTTCACACACATCCATTCTGTGACTTCACACACCTCCATTCTATGACTTCACACACCTTCATTCTGTGACTTCACACACCTCCATTCGGAGTTCACACACCTCCATTCTGTGACTTCACACACCTCCAATCTGACTTCACACAGCTCCATTCTATGACTTCACACACCTCCATTCTGTGACTTCACACACCTCCATTCTATGACTTCACACACCTCCATTGTGACTTCACACACCTCCATTCTATGAGTTCACACACCTCCATTCTGACTTCACACACCTCCATTCTATGACTTCACACACCTCCATTCTGACTTCACACACCTCCATTCTATGACTTCACACACCTCCATTCTGTGACTTCACACACCTCCATTCTATGACTTCACACACCTCCATTCTGACTTCACACACCTCCATTCTATGACTTCACACACCTCCATCCTGTGACTTCACACACCTCCATTCTGTGACTTCACACACCTCCATTATTTGACTTCACACACCTCCATTCTGTGACTTCACACCTCCATTCTGTGACTTACTCGACCTCCATTCTGTGACTTTACTCACCTCCATTCTATGACTTCACACCCCTCCATTGTGACTTCACACACCTCCATTCTATGAGTTCACACACCTCCATTCTGACTTCACAACACCTCCATGCTATGACTTCACACACCTCCATTCTGACTTCACACACCACCATTCTATGACTTCACATAACTCCATTCTGACTTCACACACCTCCATTCTGTGTCTTCACACACCTCCATTATATGACTTCAAACACCTCCATTCTGTGACTTCACACACCTCCATTCTATGACTTCACACACCTCCATTCTGTGACTTCACACACCTACATTGTGACTTCACAGACCTCCATTCTATGAGTTCACACAAATGCATTCTGAATTCACACACCTACATTCTATGACTTCACACACCTCCAATCTGACTTCACACACCTCCATTCTGACTTCACACACTGCAATTCTGTAACTTCACACAACTCCATTCTATGATTTCACACACCTCCAGTCTATGACTTCACACACCTCCATTCTATGACTTCACACACCTCCTTTGTGAGTTGTCACACCTCCATTCTATGACTTCACACACCTCCAATCTGACTTCACACACCTCCATTCTATGACTTCACACACTGTCCATTCTGTGACTTCAAAACCTCCATTCTATGACTTCACACACCTCCATTGTGACTTCACACACCATCATTCTATGTTCACACACCGCCATTCTGACTTCACTCACCTCCATTCTATGACTTCACACAGCTCCATTCTGACTTCACACAGCTCCATTGTATGATTTTGCTCACATCTATTCTGACTTCACACACCTCCATTCTGTGACTTCACACACCTCCATTCTGATTTCACACACCTCCATTCTCTGACGTCAAACACCTCCTTTCTGTGACTTCACACACCTCCATTCTATGACTTCACACACCTCCATTCTATGACTTCACACACCCCCATTGTGTAACTTCACACACCTCCATTCTATGACTTCACACACCTCCATTCTGTGACTTCACACACCTCCATTCTGAGTTCACACGCCTCCATTTTGTGATTTCACACACCTCCAATCTGTGACTTCACACACCTCCATTCTATGACTTCACACACCTAAATTCTATGAGTTCACAAACCTCAATTCTATGACTTCACACACTTCCATTCTGTGACTTCACACACCTCCATTCTATGACCTCACACAACTCCATTCTATGACTTTGCACACCTGCATTGTGACTTCACACACCTCCATTCTATGAGTTCACACACCTCCATTCTGACTTCACACACCTCCATTCTATGACTTCACACACCTCCATTCTGACTTCACACACCTCCATTCCATGACTTCACACACCTCCATTCTATGACTTCACACAACTCCATCTGACTTCACACACCTCCATTCCATGACTTCACACACCTCCATTCGATGAATTCGCACACCTCCATTCTTTGACTTCATGCACCTCCATTCTATGAGATCACACACCTCCATTCTGTGACTTCACACACCTTTATTTTTTGACTTCACACACCTCCATTCTTTGACTTCACACACCTCCATTCCATGACTTCACACACCTCCATTCTATGAGTTCCCACATCTCCATTCTATGAGTTCACACACCTCCATTTTGACTTCACACACCTCCATTCTTTGACTTCATACACCTTCATTCTCACTTCAGAAACATCCATTCTATGACTTCACGCACCTCCATTCTATGACTTCACAAACCTCCGTTCTGTGACCACACACCTCCATTCTGAGTTCCCACAACTCCATTCTGTGACTTCACCCACCTCCATCCTGACTTCACACACCTCCACTCTGTGACTTAACACACCTACATTCTGTGACTTTACACACCTCCATTCTGAGTTCACACACCTCCATTCTGTGACTTCACACACTTCCATTCTGACTTCACACAGCTCCATTCTATGACTTCAGACACCTCCATTCTGTGCCTTCACACACCTCCATTCTATGACTTAACACACCTTCATTCTTACTTAACAAACCTCCATTCTAAGACTTCACACACCTCCATTCTATGACTTCACACTCCTCCATTCTATGACTTCACACACCTCCATTCTATGACTTCACACACCTCAATTCTTTGACTTCACACACCTCCATTATGACTTCACACACATCCTTTCTATGACTTCACAAACCTCCATTCTATGACTTCACACACCTTCATTCTGTGACTTCACACACCTCCATTTTGACTTCACACACTTCCATTCTTTGACTTAACACACCTGCATTCTGTGACTTCACACACCACCATTGTTTGACTTCACACACCTAGATTCTTGGACTTCACACACCTCCATTCCATGACTTCACACATCTCCATTTATGAGTTCACACACCTCCATTTTGACTTCACACACCTCCATTCTATGACTTCACACACTTTCATTCTACTTCAGAAACATCCATTCTATGACTTCACACACCTCCATTCTATGACTTCACAAACCTCCATTCTGTGACTTCACACACCTCCATTCTGACTTCACACACCTCAATTCCGTGATTTCATACACCTCCATTCTATGACTTCACACACCTCCATTCTATGACTTCACACAATTCCATTCTATGACTTCACACACCTCCATTCTTTGACTTCACACAACTCCATTGTGAGTTCACACACCTCCATTCTGTGACTTCACACACCTCCATTCTGTGACTTCACACACCTCCATTCTGTGACTTCACGCACCTCCATTCTATGATTTCTCACACCTCCATTCTATTAATTCACACACCTCCATTCTGTGACTTCACACAACTCCATTCTATGACTTCCCCACCTCCATTCTGTGACTTCACACACCTCCATTCTGAGTTCACAAACCTCCATTCTGTGACTTAACGCACCTTCATTCTGTGACTTCACACACCTCCATTCTATGACTTCACACACGTCCATTCTATGGGTTCACACGCCTACAGTCTTTGACTTCACACCCCTCCATAATGTGACTTCACACACCTCCATTCTATAATTTCACACACCTCCATTGTGACTTCCCACACCTCCAATCTGAGTTCACACACCTCCGTTCTGACTTCACACACTTCCATTCTATGACTTCACACACCTCCGTTCTGTGACTTCACACACCTCAATTCTGTGACTTCACACGCCTCCATTATGACTTCACACACCTCCATTTTATGACTTCACACACCTCCATTCTATGACTTCACACACCTAGATTCTGTGACTTCACACACCTCCATTCTGAGTTCACACACCTCCACTCTGTGACTTAACACACCTCCATTCTGTGACTTCACACACCTCCATTCTGAGTTCACACACCTCCATTCTGTGACTTCACACACCTCCATTCTGACTTCACACAGCTCCATTCTATGACTTCACACACCTCCATTCTGTGCCTTCACACACCTCCATTCTATGACTTAACACACCTTCATTCTTACTTAACAAACATCCATTCTATGACTTCACACACCTCCATTCTATGACTTCACACTCCTCCATTCTATGACTTCACACACCTCCATTCTGTGACTTCACACACCTCAATTCTGTGACTTCACACACCTCCATTATGACTTCACACACATCCATTCTGTGACTTCACACACCTCCATTCTATGACTTCACACACCTTCATTCTGTGACTTCACATACCTCCATTCTGAGTTCACACACCTCCATTCTGTGACTTCACACACCTCCAATCTGATTTCACACAGCTCCATTCTATGACTTCACACACCTCCATTCTGTGACTTCACACACCTCCATTCTATGACTTCACACACCTCCATTGTGACTTCACACACCTCCATTCTATGAGTTCACACACCTCCATTCTGACTTCACACACCTCCATTCTATGACTTCACACACCTCCATTCTGACTTCACACACCTCCATTCTATGACTTCACACACCTCCATTCTGTGACTTCACACACCTCCATTCTATGACTTCACACACCTCCATTCTGACTTCACACACCTCCATTCTATGACTTCACACACCTCCATTCTGTGACTTCACACACCTCCATTCTGTGACTTCACACACCTCCATTATTTGACTTCACACACCTCCATTCTGTGACTTCACAGACCTCCATTCTGTGACTTTACTA